>NC_091384.1:12412653-12540153 GCF_038502225.1 Cherax quadricarinatus | reverse complement strand
GGCCTCAACGACCTGGCACTTTGAAATTCTTTGTTGTATAATTTCAGGCTTTCTCGCCTTTACTTTATTTATTTTTTCTAATACATTGGTTATCACTTGTAGGGTTGTTCACTGACGTTGTCACTAACACTGGTTGCTTCTAGCTGCTAAAACACGCCCTAAAAGCACTAAGGTCCTCGGAGCCTGGCGCTTGTGACCCACTACACTGTCTCCGGGTGTGTGTGTGTGTGTGTGTGTGTGTGTGTGTGTGTGTGTGTGTGCATATATGTGTATTTTCACATTTTGTCTATATTGTTTTACCTTTGCTTATTCTCTGTACGTTAATCTGCTGCATAACGCAAACAATCTTACAGTGATGGCCACAGTTGGTGATCGAAATATACATCCACGAGCGGGGATGGAACTCGTGGCGAGTGAGTCGCAAACTCCAGTCCAGCATGTAAGCCACTGGGCCAGCTGGCTACAGTAAGACTTGTCCAAATAGGTATATAGTCATGATGACGGCTTTGAGGAGACTAGAGGTAGAGTTCATCACAGCGACGCTGGCGGGAGATTCATCGTAAAAACTTGCCCATGCTAACCTTCCTATGGTGTATATATACATAGCTGGATGAATCTTATTGTAGCCAGCTGGCCCAGTGGCTCATACGCTGGCCTGGAGTTTTACGACTCACTCGCCACGAGTTCAATCCCCACCCGTGGCGTGGTTTGTTTACAATCGTGTTATTACGATTTCGTGAATCTTCTCTTAAATATGTTGTATTTTTCTGTAAGTGACGTCATAAACGACATGAAGTGTCGTATGTTTTGAAGTATTGACAACTTATTTTGATAAGTGCCAAAGTCAATGTCTAATGCTTTTTGTTCCAGCTTCGTCCCAGGATTGATTCACAGCCTCTAATTTGACGTTCACTCTTCGAAGGTAATCATTTCTTAGATAATCGTGCTAGAATTCTTTCACGTAGAGAGGGTGAGGACAGGAAATGTGGGCGTGAACGTTGTTCACTCATTTCCGAAAGAATTAGAGATGATGACTTGTGATTTTTCTGGGGAGTTGAGGAACAGACATCCCAGAAAAATACCAGCAAACCACCAAGTTTTATTAACCATGACAAATAAGAGCGGAGTATATAAGGCCACTAGTCAGCCACAACTGTCAGTTGGTGTATCATCCAGTGAAGCTTCACTTCTGTATTGCTTGTGAGAGTTGTATCAAGTTGTGAGAGTTAATACTATATCAGAGTGCTGGAGTGTTGGGGTAGTCAGTAACTTGAGTATCGTGGCAACACAAACTTGAAGACTAAAGTTACCTGGACTCAAATTTGACATATTTTTTCAAATATTTCCTTCAGAGTCAATAGGTAGAAAAGTTCGTAATACATATGTGTAGTGCATCAAAGTTTTCTAAGTTAATATATTGAAAGTTACAGCAGGTAGGTATTGCACTATTAGCCTGATATTAAGAGATAAATATTACCACCTTAATGAATTATCTTTCACCGTCACAATGAGAACTTTCAGTTCATTTTCTATACCTGTGAACTGGGAAAAAGTTCATTCAGAAACTGACTACTGAAGTATCCACTTACATTTACATTTACACTTTCCTCATGTGTTATGTTGGAACAAACGATTTTTACTGATTTTATGTTCAATCATCAGTAAAATGTATTTGTGAAGCCACTTTGTGTATTTTTTTTATTAATTATGACCCTTGGAATATATGCTGAGGCTTCTCATTCACTGAATATTTCTTGCAACTGACCAATAATTATAATATGATATTCACTAATCTCTTTACATTATATAATTTAACAGTACAGTGGACCCTCGGTTAATGCCTTCAATCCGTTCCAGAGAGCTAGCTTTTAACCGAATTAATTTTCCCCATAAGAAATAATGAAAATCCAATTAATCCGTTCCATATACCCAAAAGTATTAAACAAAATCATTTTTTTACATGAAATATACATTTCCCTACACAGAAAACAATGATACATGACGAATAAAACAATAATAACATCACACTTACCTTTATTGTGGACTTGTTGATGAGTGATGAGACGGGAGGAAGGCAGAGGATGAAGGTGTTCTGTTGTTTGGATGGGGAATCCCCTTCCATAAAGATTTCAGGTAACAAATCCTCTTCTGGCTTGTGTCCTGGGACCCCTCAAGGAAGGTTCCTTGATGTTTGGTGAGGGGCTCTTGATTTAGGGAATTGGATCTGTGCTCCAGTTCCCCGAATTAAGCCTGAATGCCTTCCACTTCCCCCCCCCCAGCCGCTGTATAATCCTCCGGGTTTAGCGCTTCCCCCTTGATTATAATAATAATAATAATTGTGTCCTGGGAGTGCCTTTTCATCCTGAGTAATGTAGGTCCTGTTTGGCATTTTCTTCCTAAACAGGCCTGTGTCATCACAATTGAACACTTGTGGGGTTATAATTTTTCAGCCTATATGTACCTCTTAAAGTCCTGCATACATTTTTCAGCCGCTTTTTTGTCAGAACTGCCAGCCTCACCAGCCTTATCATACCATACCACCATCACTACCACCCTCTACCACCATCACTACCACCCTCTACCACCATCACTACCACCCTCTACCACCACCATCTACCACCCTCTACCAGCATCACTACCACCTTCTACCACCATCACTTCCACCCTCTACCACCATCACTACCACCCTCTACCACCATCACTACCACCCTCTACCACCATTGCAATTGCTACCACCATCACTCCCACCCTCTACTACCACCATTGCTACCACCCTCTGCCACCCTCTACCACCCTCTACCACCCTCTACCACCCTCTATCACCCTCTACCACCATCATTACCACCCTTTACCACAATCACAATTGCTACCACCCTCTACCACCAACACAATCGCTACCACCCTCTACCACCATCACTACGACTCTACCACCATCCTCTACCACTATCACTACGACCCTCTATCACCATCACTACCACCCACTACCACAACCACTACCACCCTCTACCACCCTCTATCACCCTCTACCACCATCATTACCACCCTTTACCACAATCACAATCGCTACCACCCTCTACCACCATCACAATCGCTACCACCCTCTACCACCATCACTACCATCCTCTACTGCCATCACTACAACCCTCTACCACCATCACTACCACCCGGGGTGGCCCGGTGGCCTGGTGGCTAAAGCTCCCGCTTCACACACGGAGGGCCCGGGTTCGATTCCCGGCGGGTGGAAACATTTCGACACGTTTCCTTACACCTGTTGTCCTGTTCACCTAGCAGCAAATAGGTACCTGGGTGTTAGTCGACTGGTGTGGGTCGCATCCTGGGGGACAAGATTAAGGACCCCAATGGAAATAAGTTAGACAGTCCTCGATGACGCACTGACTTTCTTGGGTTATCCTGGGTGGCTAACCCTCCGGGGTTAAAAATCCGAACGAAATCTTATCTTATCTTATCTTATCTTACCACCACCACTACTGCTCTCTTCCACCATCACTACTGCCCTCTATCACCATCACTACCACCCTTTACCACCATCACTACCACCCTCTACCACCATCACTACCACCCTCTACCACCATCACTATCAGCCTCTACCACCATCACTACCACCCTCTACCACCATCACTACCACCCTCTACCACCAACACTACCACCTTGAACCACCATTCCTACCACCCTCTACCACTATCACTGCCACCCTTTTCCACCATCACTACCACCCTCTACCACCATCCCTACCACCCTCTACCACCATCACTGTCCTCCTCTTCCACCGTCACTACCACCCTCTACCACCATCCCTACCACCCTCTACCACCATCACTGCCACCCTCTACCACAAACACTACCACCCTCTACCACCACCACTTTCGTATTTTTCTACAAACTTTTTCTTAAATTATACATGTTTCTCACATTCTTTACCATAGGGCTGGCACTAGAAGCTTTCTTAGGGTCCATGGTGGCTTATTAGCAGTTGCAAGCACCAAAAACAATGGAACAATACAAAATATATGGCATATACCCACGGAATCGTCCTCACTGGCTTTGTAAACAATGGCACACTGACTGGTACAAGGAGTGGCCAGGCCCGCTCAGGGCGCCATGCTGACAAGTTCACGACGAAAGCTTCTAACCGAGTTTTAAGGTGTTATCCGAGCCAATTTTTTCACACCAAAGCGAGGCGTTATCCGATTTTGGTGCTATCCAATCCAGGTGTTAACCGAGGGTCCACTGTATATAATTTTACAGTATATAATTTAACAGTATATAATTTAACATTATATAATTTTATAGTATAGAATTTAACAGTACAGTGGACCCCCGCATAATGTTGGCATTGCATAGCGTTAAATCCGCATAGCGATACATTTTATCGCTAAAATTTTGCCTCGCATAGCGCTAAAAAATTCGCTCTACGCGATTCGTCCAAGACGCGTCCATGCAGCCTGAGTCAGCCTCACTTGTTCTGCCAGTGGCATTGTTTACAAGCCAGCCTCTGCGGTAACATTCAAGCATACAATCAGAACATTTCGTGTTATTATAGCCTTTTTATAGTGATTTCACCTGAAAAATAAGTGACCATGGGCCCCAAGAAAGCTTCTAGTGCCAGCCCTACAGGAATAAGGGTGAGAATTACTATGGAGATGAAGAAAGAGATCATTGCTAAGTATGAAAGTGGAGTGCGTGTCTCCGAGCTGGCCAGGTTGCATAGTAAACCCCAATCAACCATCGCAACTATTGTGTCCAAGAGAACGGCAATCAAGGAAGCTGTTCTTGCCAAAGGTTTAACTGTGCTTTCGAAACAGAGATCGCAAGTGATAGAAGATGTTGAGAGACTGTTATTGGTGTAGGTAAACGAAAAACAGATAGCAGGCGACAGCATCTCTCAAGCGATCATAAGTGAAAAGGCTAGGAAGTTGCACGAGGATTTAATTAGAAAAATGCCTGCAACTAGTTGTGATGCGAGTGAATTTAAGGCCAGCAAAGGTTGCTTTGAGAGATTTAAGAGGCGTAGTGGCTTAAATAGTGTGATAAGGCATGGTGAGGCTGCCAGTTAGGACCATAAAACAGCTGAAAAATATGTGCAGGAATTCAAGGAGTACATAGATAGTGAAGGACTGAAACCTGCACAAGTGTTTAATTGTGACGAAACAGGCCTGTTTTGGAAGAAAATGCCAAGCAGAACCTACATTACTGAGGAGGAAAAGGCACTCTCAGGACATAAGCCTATGAAAGACAGGCTTACTCTTCTCATGTGTGCCAATGCTAGTGGTGATTGCAAAGTGAAGCCTTTATTAGTGTATCACTCTGAAACTCCCAGAGCGTTCAGGCAAAAGAATATCCTCAAGGCTAATTTGTGTGTGCTGTGGAGGGCAAACAATAAGGCATGGGTCACTAGGGACTTTTTCTATGACTGGTTACACCAAGCATTTGCCCCCACTGTGAAAAATTACTTAACTGAAAAGAAATTAGACCTTAAGTGCCTCCTGGTGTTAGACAATGCCCCAGGTCATCCTACAGACTTGGCAGAGCGACTTTGTGGGGATATGAGCTTCATTAAGGTGAAGTTTTTGCCTCCTAATACCACTCCTCTCCTGCAGCCCATGGACCAGCAGGTTATTGCAAACTTAAAAAAACTGTACACAAAAGCTCTGTTTGAAAGGTGCTTTGTAGTGACCTCAGAAACTCAACTGACTCTAAGAGAGTTTTGGAGAGATCACTTTAATATCCTCAATTGTGTAAATCTTATAGGTAAGGCTTGGGAGGGAGTGACTAAGAGGACCTTGAACTCTGCTTGGAAGAAACTGTGGCCAGAATGTGTAGATCAAAGGGATTTTGAAGGATTTGAGGCTAACCTTGAGAGGAGTATGCCAGTTGAGGAATCAATTGTGGCAATGGGGAAGTCCTTGGGGTTGGAGGTTAGTGGGGAGGATATGGAAGAGTTGGTGGAGGAGGACAATGAAGAACTAACCACTGATGAGCTGCTAGATCAACTTCAACAGCAAGAGGCCACACCTGAGGAAATTGCTTTGGAGGAGGGGAGAGAGAAATTGAAGAACTTGCCTACTTCAAAGATTAAGGAAATCTGTGCAATGTGGCTTAAAGTGCAAACCTTCATGGATGAAAATCACCCTCAGACAGCTATTGCAAGCCGTGCTGGTGACTATTACACTGACACTGTTGTGAAACACTTTAGGAAAGTCATAAAGGAACAAGAGGTACAGGCCACTATGGACAGATATGGAAATAAATGGTATAAAATACCGACATAATGGCAATATAAACACAAATGCAGTATAATGTGATCCTTTATTGACTTGAAAAAGCCCACTGTGTGGGCGAAACGTAGTCAATAAAGGATCACATTATACTGCATTTGTGTTTATATTGCCATGGACAGATATGTTGTGCGACAGAAGTCCAGTGACTCTGAAGCTGGTCCTAGTGGCATTAAAAGAAGAAGGGAAGCAACCCATGAAAAGGACTTGACACCTCAAGTCCTAATGGAAGGGGATTCCCCTTCTAAATGCTAAAACCATCCAGTCTCCCCTCCTCCCATCCCATCAATCATCACCACATCTTCAATAAAGGTAAGTGTCATGTAACTGTGCATGTTTTCTTAAGTTTGTGTGTATTAAAATTAATATTTCATGTGGTAAAAATTTTTTTTTTTTCATACTTTTGGGTGTCTTGCACGGATTAATTTGATTTCCCTTATTTCTTATGGGGAAAATTAATTCGCATAACGATAATTTCGCATAACATTGAGCTCTCAGGAACGGATTAATAGCGTTATGCGGGGGTCCACTGTATACAATTTTACAGTATATAATTTCTCTTAAATTTATCTTTGTCAGGGACTTAACAAAACTAATTTATAATAATTACTGGTATTAGATTTTTTTATAATTTTAATAAGCAAAAATGTTAATTATGAAATATTAATTAGCACAAATTTAAAATTAGAAATAAAATAAAAATAAGTTACAATCAGGACATTACTTATTCTTGACCCTGAAGAGCTAATATAGGAAAGTTAAAGTGAGCCTGGTCACAGACAGGGCTGCGGGGGTGTTGACCTCTGGAACCCTCTCCAGGTATCTCCAGGTGTGGAGAACCAAGTAGAGTTAAGACAGGTGGTATTTGGCTCCAGGAAGGTGAGTAGCTGGACAAACTCCTGTTTAAAGTTCATTCATAATATACAAAGAACTTCTAGCCTGTCGTTAACAGGGAGAGAAACCATGAGAATCACTAGGTAACCATACCATGGGTGGGGTTAGAACCCGCGATCACAGAATCTCAAAACTCCGTGTATGGTTTGTTTGTAATCGTGTCAGTACGATTTTGTGAGTCAAGAATCACTAGGTAATGACTCTGAAGGACAGGAGGGATAGACGGGACATGATAACGACGTATAAAATACTAAGAGGAATTGACAAGGTGGATAGGGACAGAATGTTTCAGAAATGGGACACAACAACAAGGGGTCACAATTGGACCACGCAAACAATGTACACGGCAAACCATGCCACTGGAGGGGTTAGAACCCGTGATCAGAGTGTCTCAAAATTCCAGACCGTTGCATTAGCCACTGGGCCACCTAGCCAGCTGGCTTATTGTGGCTAGCTGGTCCAGTGGCTAACGCGAAGGTCTGGAGTTTTGAGACTCTCTGATCGCGGGTTCTAACTCCGCTCGTGGTATGGTTTATTTGCAATCGTGTCATTACGATTTCGTGAGTCAGGTATACGGCAAATATCTGCGTTGGTCATTAAGGCTGCATATAACTGTTTACCAGCATAAACAAGATTAGCAAATCTCAGAATTGCACATAGGAGCTTTAATCAAGAATTCTTCAGAATTTTATATACGACATTTATTTCCTAGTCATTGTACGTGGCCCACTTATGATGATGTACGTTAATAAGCACAAAAGACCTAAAAGTTCGATTTATAACTAGGCCAGGATCAGAACTGAGAAGAATGCACTAAGAGAAGAGAGTGGAGGAACTAAACCTGACGATCATAGCCGAGAGGACGAGGGGAGACATGATTACAACAAACAAATCTTTAGGAGGAAGTTGAGTGGGATAGATAAGGACAGGCAGTTTGAAATAAGAGGATCAGGATCAAGGGGACACAGGTGTAAACTGGACATAGGTGTAAACTGGACACAGGTGTAAACTGAACACAGGTGTAACACAGGAATGTAGGGGAACAATTCATTAGTCTCCAGCTGGTTAAAAAAGTGGAACGACTTGGATGAGGCAGTGACGTAGACAAATTCAAATACACAGCTTCAAAAGCAGATACGATAAAACTTAACATGCCAGAAATTTGTGATGTTGATCAAAGCAGGAGAAGAGGCAGGCCCAGGAGCTGTCTCGAGCCCCAACAAACATAACTCGGTGAGTACACCCATGTTCCTGCTAATCTCACCATAACCCCTACACACACACCAAAACACACACACACACACACACACACACACACACACACACACACACACACACAGATAGCGGAGAAGAAAGTGATTACATAGTGGGAACACTTCACTCTGGAGGTCCCAAGGTGGTAATAGCAGTGATGTATAACCCACCACAGAACAGCAGGAGGCCAAGGCAAGAGTACGACGAGAGCAATAGAGCGATGGTTGACACACTGGCTAGAGTGGCCAGAAGAGCTCATGCATGCAGGGCAAAGCTCCTGATCATGGGTGACTTTAACCACAAGGAGATCGATTGGGAGAACTTGGACCCACATGGGGGCCAAGATACATGGAGGGCTAAGATGATGGAGGTGGTACTGGAGAACTTCATGTACCAACACGTAAGGGACACTACAAGAGAGAGAGGAGAGGATGAACCAGCAAGGCTGGACTTAGTATTCACCTTCAGTAGTGCAGATATCGAGGACATCACATATGAAAGACCCCTTGGGGAAAGTGACCATGTGGTTTTAAGCTTCGAATACACAGTAGAGCTACAAGTGGAGGGAGAAGCAGGAAGGCCAGGACGAATGAAGCCAAACTACAAGAAAGGGGAATACACAGGAATGAGGAACTACCTGAACGGGGTTCAGTGGGACAGAGAACTGGCAGGGAAGCCAGTTAATGAGATGATGGAATATGTAGCAACAAAATGCAAGGAGGCTGAGGAGAGATTTGTACCCAAGGGTAACAGGAGTAATGAAAAAGCCAGGATGAGCCCATGGTTTACCCAAAGGTGCAGGGAGGCAAAAACCAAGTGTGCTAGGGAATGGAAGAAATATAGAAGGCAAAGGACCCAGGAGAATAAGGAGAACAGTCGTAGAGCCAGAAACGAATATGCACAGATAAGAAGGGAGGCCCAAAGACAATATGAAAATGACATAGCAGCGAAAGCCAAATCTGACCCGAAACTGTTGTACAGCCACATCAGGAGGAAAACAACAGTCAAGGACCAGGTAATCAGGCTAAGGAAGGAAGGAGGAGAGACAACAGGAAATGACCGTGAAGTATGTGAAGAACTCAACAAGAGATTCAAAGAAGTGTTCACAGAGGAGACAGAAGGGACTCCAGAAAGACGGAGAGGTGGGGCACACCACCAAGTGCTGGACACAGTGCACACAACCGAAGAAGAAGTGAAGAGGCTTCTGAGTGAGCTAGATACCTCAAAGGCAATGGGGCCAGATAACATCTCCCCATGGGTATTGAGAGAGGGACCAGAGGCGCTATGTGTACCCCTAACAACAATATTCAATACATCTATCGAAACAGGGAGATTGCCTGAGGCATGGAAGACAGCAAATGTAGTCCCAATCTTTAAAAAAGGAGACAGACATGAAGCATTAAACTACAGACCAGTGTCACTGACATGTATAGTATGCAAAATCATGGAGAAGATTATCAGGAGAAGAGTGGTGGAACACCTAGAAAGGAATGATCTCATCAACAGCAGCCAGCATGGTTTCAGGGACGGGAAATCCTGTGTCACAAACCTACTGGAGTTCTATGACATGGTGACAGCAGTAAGACAAGAGAGAGAGGGGTGGGTGGATTGCATTTTCTTGGACTGCAAGAAGGCGTTTGACACAGTTCCACACAAGAGATTGGTGCAAAAACTGGAGGACCAAGCAGGGATAACAGGGAAGGCACTACAATGGATCAGGGAATACTTGTCAGGAAGACAGCAGCGAGTCATGGTACGTGGCGAGGTGTCAGAGTGGGCACCTGTGACCAGCGGGGTCCCGCAGGGGTCAGTCCTAGGACCAGTGCTGTTTCTGGTATTTGTGAACGACATGACGGAAGGAATAGACTCTGAGGTGTCCCTGTTTGCAGATGACGTGAAGTTGATGAGAAGAATACACTCGATCGAAGACCAGGCAGAACTACAAAGGGATCTGGACAGGCTGCAGACCTGGTCCAGCAATTGGCTCCTGGAGTTCAATCCCACCAAGTGCAAAGTCATGAAGATTGGGGAAGGGCAAAGAAGGCCGCAGACGGAGTACAGTCTAGGGGGTCAGAGACTACAAACCTCACTCAAGGAAAAAGATCTTGGGGTGAGTATAACACCAGGCACATCTCCTGAAGTGCACATCAACCAAATAACTGCTGCAGCATATGGGCGCCTAGCAAACCTCAGAACAGCATTCTGACATCTTAATAAGGAATCGTTCAGGACCCTGTACACCGTATACGTTAGGCCCATATTGGAGTATGCGGCACCAGTTTGGAACCCACACCTAGCCAAGCACGTAAAGAAACTAGAGAAAGTGCAAAGGTTTGCAACAAGACTAGTCCCAGAGCTAAGAGGTATGTCCTACGAGGAGAGGTTAAGGGAAATCAACCTGACGACACTGGAGGACAGGAGAGATAGGGGGGACATGATAACGACATACAAAATACTGAGAGGAATTGACAAGGTGGACAAAGACAGGATGTTCCAGAGATTGGACACAGTAACAAGGGGACACAGTTGGAAGCTGAAGACACAGATGAATCACAGGGATGTTAGGAAGTATTTCTTCAGCCACAGAGTAGTCAGTAAGTGGAATAGTTTGGGAAGCGATGTAGTGGAGGCAGGATCCATACATAGCTTTAAGCAGAGGTATGATAAAGCTCACGGCTCAGGGAGAGTGACCTAGTAGCGATCAGTGAAGAGGCGGGGCCAGGAGCTCGGACTCGACCCCCGCAACCTCAACTAGGTGAGTACAACTAGGTGAGTACACACACACACACACACACACACACACACACACACACACACAGAAACAAGAGGCCACAATTTCAAGTTGAAGACACAAATGAGTCAGAGAGATAGTAGGAAGTATTTCTTCAGTCATAGAGTTGTAAGGCAGTGGAATAGCCTAGAAAAAGACGTAGTGGAGGCAGGAACCATACACAGTTTTAAGACGAGGTTTGATAAAGCTCATGGAGCGGGGAGAGAGAGGGCCTAGTAGCAACCGGTGAAGAGGCGGGGCCAGGAGCTAGGACTCGACCCCTGCAACCACAAATAGGTGAGTACGCTGCCAGCGCAAGTATTACTCATTTATTGTGGTTGCATGTTGGCTCTGGATTCTGGTCTTCCATCACTGTTAGATACTGGTCACTCACTCCTGCAAGCTATTACCAGAATTAGAGTAGAAATAGCATTGATGAAGTGAAGATAGTATTGAGGAGAGTGTGAAGAGGACAGCATTCTAGCGAGGGGTAGCATAGTATTACTACCGGTAGTTATCAGCAGTATGAATACTTAGGAAGCTAGGAAGTCCTCTCTCAATGTGAGCAAGGATTAGGATAATAACCAGCAGTAATTGATACTTAAATCCAGAAAGGGCAGTAAGTGGAGAGAGTAACAATACTAGGAAAGACACCTGGGACTAAATTTGAGCCTACACGACAGAGAGGTATAACGGATCTTCCAACCACAACAACCTCTCCCCTACCTCCTAACCATCTCTCCCTCACACACATACACACACACCCAAGGGTAGACACTCATAGAAGCTTTAGACCCTAGTAGCAATTTCTGCTTTTTATAACTCAGAATTACTGGTATGTATTTGCAGTATCTCCCCCTCAGACCTCCCCCATACACATGAAAACACACATATACACACATACACACACACACACATATGCGTGGGTCCATGGGGTGCAGACGTGGGTAACAAGGCTACGAGAACCTTAGCGTTGTAAGGCGTGCAATAACAGCTAGCGATAATCAGTGGTAGTGGAACGTCAGTGAACAATACTAGAGTGATAATTAAAGTTATTAGTTAAAAAAAGTGAGAGGAAAGCTGAAATCAAAATATTTCAAAGCGCAAACCATTGGGGGTCTTAGGCGCTGTTGCCACATTGGCAGCGGTAGGCCTGAAAAAGTGACGTCATGACAAGTTGTGTGCCATTATACATATAAAGTGAAGTGTATATAATGTGAAGTGTATACTATCATCAGTGAAGAGTGAAATCGCGTGAGGACGCGGGATGTATGAGAATATATGGTTATAAACATCAAGGGTGAAGGATCTCCAAAATAGGGATTTAATTAAGGCCTACGTACGACGACTTCGTCATCAGCAGCTGGCAACTTGTCACCGCACCCATTGAGCGCAAGTTTCATTCGCCTATTTGTGGTTTGCATGTTGAAGGCCCTGGCTGGCCTTGCATACTGTTTGATACTGGTCACTCACTCCTGCGAGCTATTACCAGAATTAGAATAGAAATAGCATAGACATAGTGAATATAGTGTTGACGAGTGTGAGAAGGTAGAGTCCAGTGAGGGGTAGAGTAGTATTAATTCCAGTAGTTATTAGCAGTAAGAATACTTAGGAAGCTAGGAAGTCCTCTCCCAATGTGAACATGGAACAGGATAATAACCAGCAATAATTGATACTTAAATCCAGACACACACACGCACAAGGCGAGTATTACTATAAGGTAGGTGGCGGGACAAACTTTTAAGGGCAACATTGTAAGACGGTGCGAGGGTCAAGTCCCAGGAGGGTAGTTGTCAGGTCACAAGAAGTTGCGGCCAGTCATTACACTGCACAAGACACACTCACACACACACACACACACACACACACACACACACACACACACACACACACACACACACACACACACTCACACACGCACACACACTCACTCACACACACATGCACATACTCACATGCACACACACACACACACACACACACACACAACACACACACACACACACACACACACACACACATTGCCAGACTCACACATACACACACACACACACACACATTGCCAGACTCACACATACACACACACACACACACATTGTCAGACTCACACATACACTCCCCACCTCCCCCACCGACATCTCACTCCTTCACCTGATCCCTCCCCCTCCCTCTTTCACCCTCCCCCTCCCCATCTCTCCCTCCTTCCCCCTCTCCCACTCCCACTCACCCACTTGCTTATCCCTCCTTCCCACCCCCCCTCCCCACTACTCTCCCACATAGCCACAGTTCCTCCTCTACCTCCCCCCCCACACTCTGACATACACAATACTAACCTAACATACTGAATTACATAGGTTTCCCACTCTGAGGCAATCAGGATAAAACAAAAATGGGTTGCCAGAGAGCAACAAGAAAAACCAAGGGACAGGAGGAGGAAACTGCAAAGGAAGATTGGGCAGCAGAGCTCACAAAAAGGGAACATGAATGGGAAAAGAAACTAGAAGAACTTAGCATGAGAATGGAAGAGAGGATAGACATGGAAAGCAGGAAGTGGGAGGTGCAAGTCAAAGCAGAAGAGGCGAGGATACAGAGTTTAGAAAAGGAACTGAAAAATCTGAAACAGACTAAAGATTGACAACAGAGACTGCTACCTCAGTCACAAATAAGGGGACTGTAGGGAAAGAAGGAAGAAAACTGCATGTAGAAGCTCAATCAGTGGAGACTGTAGTAAATGAAAGAGCTAAGCTATATGTGGAGGCCCTAACAGACCACAGCAGAGCCCAAGGAAAGCCGAGAAGGGAAAATGACAGGCCACTGAGCCCAAGTACATTAGCTAGTGAAACTGAAGAAAGGAAAGCTGAAATGGAGGAAATCAAATTGAATGAGGGGATACACAGGGATATGCAGTGGGAAAATGAAAGGGTGAAGTCAGTCTTTGTGTATGGGCTCCAGGAAGTTGAAGGGGAAACATATGAAGCAAGAAAACAAGGGAAAAAAAAGCAATTGAAAGCATCATGAAAGCAATGGGAGAAGACGACATGACCCAGCTGGAAAGTTTTCGGAGAATAGGGGGGTTTGTAAAAAAAAGAACCTGGCCAGTGAAAGTGACCTTCAAGGCAGAATCGACTCGGCACAGGATCCTGCAGGAGAAAGCACGATTAAGGGACATGCCGGCATATAGGAAGGTGTATCTCGACCACGACAGAACACAAGCAAAAAGGCAAAACTGATAGAGATGGTACAAAGGCGAAAGGAGGAAAGCGAGGGGATGGAGAAGACAGACAGGAGATCCCAGACACAGGAAGATCAAATACAGCCTCCCTCACAACTTCCTATAGAAGCCTCCCAACCAGGTCAACCTCAGTGCAACCAAACACTCTAAACTAAAACATCCATTCCACATCCAATGCCCCCACCCACTGCATTACAAACTCCACCCCCACAGCAACCACCCATAGTTCCTTATCAGGTCACCCACTTCCCCAACCCCAATACACCTCCCAGACCACAATCTTAGAAAAGAAGTTGAAGGTGTGGTATACAAATGCAGATGGAATAACAAATAAGTATGAGAAGTGGCACGAAAGAATCAAGGAGACATCCCCAGACATAATAGCACTCACAGAAACAAATCTCACCAGAATAATAACAGATTCAATCTTTCCATCCGGATATCAAATCCTCAGGAAAGACAGAGGGAGGAGAGGGGGATGAGGAGTTGCACTGCTCATTAAAAACCAGTGGGGGTTTGAGAAAATGGAAGGAATGGATGGCACGGGTGAAAGGGACTACTTAGTAGGAACAATCCAGTCTGAGGGACATAAGGTGATAATTGCAGCAATGTACAGCCCACCACAGAACTGCAGGAGGCCAAGAGAAGGATACGATGAGAGCAACAGAGAAATGGTCGACACACTAGCCGAGGTGGCCAGGAGAGCACACATGGGGGGAGCAAAGTTACTAGTTATGGGTGATTTCAATCACAAGGAGATTGACTGGGAAAACCTGGAGCCCCATGGGGGTCCCGAAACATGGAGAGCCAAGATGATGGATATGGTACTGGAAAACCTCATGCATCAACATGTTAGAGACACTACCAGAGAGAGAGGAGAGGATGAACCAGCAAGACTGGACCTTGTATTCACCTTGAGTAGTTCTGACATCGAGGATATCATGTATGAAAGGCACCTGGGAGCTAGTGATCAAGTGGTTCTGTGCTTCGACTACATAGTTGAGCTCCAAGTGGAGAGAGCAGCAGGAATAGGGTGGGAAAAACCAAACTACAAAAGGGGGAACTACTCAGGCTTGAGGAACTTCTTTCAAGACATTCAGTGGGAGAGGGAACTGACAGGAAAACCAGTACAAGAAATGATGGACTATGTGGCAACAAAATGCAAGGAGGCAGAGGAGAGGTTTGTTCGCAAGGGAAACAGAAATAATGGGAAGAACAGAACGAGTCCTTGGTTCACCCAAAGGTGTAGGGAGGCAAAAACTAGGTGCACTAGAGAATGGAAAAGGTACAGAAGACAGAGAACTCATGAAAATAAAGAGATTAGCCGAAGAGCCAGAAACTAATATGCACAGATGAGAAGGGAGGCTCAGCGGCAATACGAAAACGACATAGCATCGAAAGTCAAGACTGACCTGAAGCTGTTGTATAGCCACATCAGGAGGAAAACAACAGTCAAGGACCAGGTAATCAGACTGAGGAAGGGTGATGGGGAATTCACAAGAAACGACCGGGAAGTATGTCAGGAGCTCAACACGAGATTTAAAGAAGTATTTACAGTGGAAACCAATAGGACTCCATGAAATCAGAGCAGGGGGGTGCACCAGCAAGTGCTGGATGAGGTACATATAACCAAGGAGGAGGCGAAGAAGCTGCTATGCGAACTTGACACCTCAAAGGCGGTGGGACCAGACAACATCTCTCTGTGGGTCCTTAAAGAGGGAGCAGAGATATTGTGTGTACCATTAACAAAGATCTTCAACACATCATTTGAAACTGGGCAACTCCCCGAGGTATGGAAGATGGCAAATGTAGTCCCAATTTTTAAAAAAGGGAGACAGACATGAGGCACTAAACTACAGACCTGTATCACTAACGTGTATAGTATGCAAGGTCATGGAGAAGATCATCAGGAGGAGAGTGGTGGAGCACCTGGAAAGAAACAAGTGTATAATTGACAACCAGCATGGTTTCAGGGAGGGAAAATCCTGTGTCACAAACCTACTAGAGTTTTATGACAAGGTGACAGAAGTAAGACAAGAGAGAGAGGGGTGGATCGACTGCATTTTTTTGGACTGCAAGAAGGCCTTCGACACAGTTCCTCACAAGAGGTTACTGCAAAAGCTAGAGGATCAGGCACACATAACAGGAAAGGCACTGCAATGGATCAGAGAATACCTGACAGGGAGGCAACAACGAGTCATGGTAAGTGACGAGGTGTCAGAGTGGGTGCCTGTGACAAGCGGGGTTCCACAGGGGTCAGTCCTAGGACCTGTGCTGTTCTTGGTATATGTGAATGACATAACGGAAGGGATAGACTCAGAAGTGTCCTTGTTTGCGGATGATGTGAAGTTAATGAGAAGAATCAAATCGGATGAGGATCAGGCAGGACTACAAAGAGACCTGGACATTCTACAAGCCTGGTCCAGCAACTGGCTCCTTGAGTTTAACCCTGCCAAATGCAAAGTCATGAAGATTGGGAAGGGCAAAGAAGACCGCAGACACAATATAGTTTAGATGGCCAAAGTCTGCAAACATCCCTGAAGGAAAAAGATTTGGGGGTGAGTATAACACTGAGCATATCTCCTGAGGCGCACATCAATCAGATAACTGCTGCAGCACACGGGCGCCTGGCAAACCTACGGATAGCATTCCGATACCTCAGTAAGGATTCGTTCAAGACTCTGTACCATTTACGTCAGGCCCATACTGGAGTATGCAGCACCAGTTTGGAATCCACACCTAGTCAAGCACGTTAAAAAATTAGAGAAAGTGCAAAGGTTTGCAACAAGACTAGTCCCAGAGCTATGGGGATTGTCCTACGAAGAAAGGTTGAGGGAAATCGGCCTGACGACACTGGAGGCCAGGAGGGTCAGGGGAGACATGATAACGACATATAAAATACTGCGTGGAATAGACGAGGTGGACAAAGACGGGATGTTCCAGAGATGGGACACAGACACAAGAGGTCACAATTGGAAGTTGAAGACTCAGATGAATCAAAGGGATGTTAGGAAGTATTTCTTCAGTCATTGAGTAGTCAAGCCGTGGAATAGCCTAGAAAGTGAAGTAGTGGAGGCGGGAACCATACATAGTTTTAAGGCGAGGTATGATAAAGCTCATGGAGCAGGGAGAGAGAGGACCTAGTAGCAATCAGTGAAGAGGCGGGGCCAGGAGCTATGACTCGACCCCTGCAACCACAAATAGGTGAGTACAAATAAGTGAGTACACACACCTGCACTAAGCGAATATACACACACACACACACACGCAAGTATCACTCACCTATTGTGGTTTGCATGTTGCAGGCTCTGGCTTCTAGCCTTGCATCACTGTTAGATACTGGTCACTCACTCCTGCAAGCTATTACCAGAATTAGAGTAGAAATAGCATAGATAAAGTGAAGATAGTGTTGACAAGTGTGAGGAGGACAGCAGTCTAGCGAGGGGTAACGTAGGGATAAGGTAGTATTACTACCGGTAGTTATTAGCAGTAAGAATACTTAGGAAGCTAGGAAGTCCTCTCTCAATGTGAACAAGGAATAGGATAATAACCAGCAATAATTGATACTTAAATCCAGAAAGGGCAACAAGTGGAGAGAGTAGCATTACTAAGAAAGACAGCTGGGACTAAATTTGAGCCTACACGACAGAGAGGTATAACGGATCTTTCAACCACATCAACCCTACCCCCCCTAACCATCTCTCCCTCACACACACACACACACACACACACACACACAAGGGCAGACACTCATAGAAGCTTTAGACCCTAGTAGCAATTTCTGCTTTTTATAACCCAGAATTACTGGTATGTATTAGCAGTATCTCCACCTCATACCTCCCCCATACACACGAACACACACATATACACACATACACACACCTGCACTAGGACAAAATGGTAACTAACTAGGCGAATACACACACACACACACATACACACACATACACACACATACACACACACACACACACACACAGATGGAGACTCAGTGGGAGGAGGAAAGGGCGAGGTAAGTTTTTGTGTATGGGCTCCAAGAAGCCAAGGGGGCCAACTTTGAAGAAATAAAACAGGAGGAGAAAAAAATGATTGAAGGCATCATGAAAACAATAGGGGAGGGCAATATGACCCAGGTGACAAATTTTCAGAGAATTGGGTGGTTTGCGAGTGGAAGGATACGGCCTGTCAGAGTAACTTTCAAGGAAGAATCAGTTCGAACCAGGATTCTGCAAGAGAAAGCAAGACTGAGGGACAAAGAGGGGTACCAGAGAGTATACCTCGACCGCGACAGAACACAAGAAGAAAGGACTACACTGAAAGAGAGGGTACAGAGACGCAAGGAGGAACGAGAAGCAATGAAAATGAGCAGGACCCAGACACAGGAGGAAGGGCAAACACACCCCACAGAATCTCCCACCAAAAGACTCCACCCGCGACATTCCCAACGCAACTGAGCAACCTATACTACAACCCACTCACTGTTCCCTCTGCCACCAACCCCCATATCACAAACCTCACCCCAACAGCTGTCCCTTATGGGCATTCTGACCCCACCCCCATCAACACAAACCCCACCTACACCACAGCCCCATATAGGCCCCCACCAAGGCTCTCGCTCCCCCAACCCCAATATACTTGCATGACCACAATGATAGAAAAGAAACTAAAGGTTTGGTACACAAACGCGGATGGAATAACGAATAAACATGAGGAGTGGAATGAAAGAATCAGTGAAAAATCCCCAGACATCATAGCAGTCACAGAAACAAAACTCGCTGAGACAATAACAGACACAATCTTCCCAACAGGATATCAGATCCTGAGGAAAGATAGAAGGAGTAGAGGGGGAGGAGGGGTTGCACTGCTCATAAAACACCAATGGGGATTTGAGGAAATGGAAGGCATGGACATGATTGGAGAAAGAGACTACATTGTAGGTACAATTCAGTCCGGAGAACATAGTCATTGGAGTGATGTATAACCCACCACAGAACTGCAGGAGGCCAAGAGAGGAGTACGAAGAAAACAACAGGGTGATGGTGGACACACTGGCTGAGGTGGCAAGAAGAGCTCACTCGAGCAGAGCAAAGTTACTGGTAATGGGCGATTTCAACCACAGGGAGATCGACTGGGAAAACCTGGAGCCACATGGGGGTCCCGAAACATGGAGAGCCAAGATGATGGATGTGGTACTTGAAAACCTCATGCATCAACATGTCAGGGACACAACCAGAGAGAGAGGGGAGGATGAGATAGCAAGACTGGATCTTGTGTTCACCCTGAGCAGTTCAGACATTGAGGACATCACTTACGAGAGGCCCCTTGGAACTAGCGATCATGTGGTTCTGAGTTTTGACTATATAGTAGAGTTACAAGTGGAGAAGGTAACAGGAACTGAAGGGGACAGGCCAAACTATAAAAGGGGGGACTACACAGGTATGAGAAACTTCCTGCAGGAGGTTCAGTGGGACAGAGAAATGGTAGGAAAATCAGTAAACGAGATGATGGAATATGTGGCAACAAAGTGCAAGGAGGCAGAGGAAAGTTTTGTTCCCAAGGGAAACAGAAATAATAGGAAGACCAAAACGAGTCCTTGGTTTACCCGAAGGTGTAGGGAGGCAAAAACTAAGTGCAACAGAGAATGGAAAAGGTACAAGAGGCATAGGACCCAGGAAAACAAGGAGATTAGTAGAAGAGCCAGAAACGAGTATGTGCAGATAAGGAGGGAGGCCCAGCGACAGTATGAAAACGACATAGCATCGAAAGTCAAATCTGACCCGAAACTGCTGTATAGCCACATTAGGAGGAAGACAACAGTCAAGGACCAGGTGATAAGGCTGAGGAAAGAAGGTGGAGAACTCACAAGAAACGATCAAGAGGTATGTGAGGAGCTCAACACGAGATTTAAGGAAGTATTTACAGTAGAGACAGGAAGGACTCTGGGGGGACAGACCAGATGGGGACACCAACAAGGAATACACCAACAAGTGTTGGACGACATACATACAGATGAGGAGGAGGTGAAGAAACTGCTAAGGGACATCGATACCTCAAAGGCAATGGGACCGGACAACATCTCTCCGTGGGTCCTTAGAGAGGGAGCAGATATGTTGTGCGTACCACTTACCACAATCTTCAACACATCCCTGGAAACTGGGCAACTACCTGAGGTATGGAAGACGGCAAATGTAGTTCCCATTTTCAAAAAAGGAGACAGAAAAGAGGCACTAAACTATAGACCTGTGTCATTGACGTGTATAGTATGCAAAATTATGGAGAAGATTATCAGGAGGAGAGTGGTGGAGCACCTGGAACGGAACAGGAGTATAAATGCCAACCAGCACGGATTCACGGAAGGCAAATCCTGTGTCACAAACCTTCTGGAGTTTTATGATAAATTAACAGAAGTAAGACAAGAGAGAGAGGGGTGGGTTGATTGCATCTTCTTGGACTGCAAGAAGGCCTTTGACACAGTTCCTCACAAGAGATTAGTGCAGAAGCTAGAGCATCAGGCGCATATAACAGGAAGGGCACTGCAATGGATCAGAGAATACCTGACAGGGAGGCAACAACGAGTCATGGTACGTAATGATGTATCACAGTGGGCACCTGTGACGAGCGGGGTCCCACAGGGGTCGGTCCTAGGACCAGTGCTATTTTTGGTATATGTGAACGACATGACGGAAGGGTTAGACTCAGAAGTGTCCCTGTTTGCAGATGATGTGAAGTTAATGAGGAGAATTAAATCTGATGAGGACCAGGCAGGACTTCAAAGAGACCTGGACAGACTGGACACCTGGTCCAGCAAATGGCTTCTCGAATTTAATCCTGCCAAATGCAAAGTCATGAAGATAGGGGAAGGGCACAGAAGACCACAGACAGAGTATAGGCTAGGTGGCCAAAGACTGCAAACCTCACTCAAGGAGAAAGATCTTGGGGTGAGTATAACACCGAGCATGTCTCCGGAAGCACACATCAATCAGATAACTGCTGCAGCATATGGGCGCCTGGCAAACCTGAGAACAGCATTCCAACACCTTAGTAAGGAATCATTCAAGACACTGTACACAGTGTATGTCAGGCCCATACTGGAGTATGCAGCACCTGTTAGGAACCCGCACTTGATAAAGCACGTCAAGAAACTAGAGAAAGTACAAAGGTTTGCAACAAGGTTAGTTCCAGAGCTAAGGGGAATGTCCTATGAAGAAAGATTAAGGGAAATCGGCCTGACGACACTGGAGGACAGGAGGGTCAGGGGAGACATGATAACGACATATAAAATACTGCGTGGAATAGACAAGGTGGACAAGGACAGGATGTTCCAGGGAGGGGACACAGAAACAAGAGGCCACAATTGGAAGTTGAAGACACAAATGAGTCAGAGAGATAGTAGGAAGTATTTCTTCAGTCATAGAGTTGTAAGGCAGTGGAATAGCCTAGAAAATGACGTAGTGGAGGCAGGAACCATACACAGTTTTAAGACGAGGTTTGATAAAGCTCATGGAGCGGGGAGAGAGAGGGCCTAGTAGCAACCGGTGAAGAGGCGGGGCCAGGAGCTAGGACTCGACCCCTGCAACCACAAATAGGTGAGTACACACAAGGGCAAAGAAGGCCGCAGACGGAGTACAGTCTAGGGGGTCAGAGACTACAAACCTCACTCAAGGAAAAAGATCTTGGGGTGAGTATAACACCAGGCACATCTCCTGAAGCGCACATCAACCAAATAACTGCTGCAGCATATGGGCGCCTAGCAAACCTCAGAACAGCATTCCAACATCTTAATAAGGAATCATTCAGGACCCTGTACACCGTGTATGTTAGGCCCATATTGGAGTATGCGGCACCAGTTTGGAACCCACACCTAGCCAAGCACGTGAAGAAACTAGAGAAAGTGCAAAGGTTTGCAACAAGACTAGTCCCAGAGCTAAGAGGTATGTCCTACGAGGAGAGGTTAAGGGAAATCAACCTGACGACACTGGAGGACAGGAGAGATAGGGGGGACATGATAACGACATACAAAATACTGAGAGGAATTGACAAGGTGGACAAAGACGGGATGTTCCAGAGATTGGACACAGTAACAAGGGGACACAGTTGGAAGCTGAAGACACAGATGAATCACAGGGATGTTAGGAAGTATTTCTTCAGCCACAGAGTAGTCAGTAAGTGGAATAGTTTGGGAAGCGATGTAGTGGAGGCAGGATCCATACATAGCTTTAAGCAGAGGTATGATAAAGCTCACGGCTCAGGGAGAGTGACCTAGTAGCGATCAGTGAAGAGGCGGGGCCACGAGCTCGGACTCGACCCCCGCAACCTCAACTAGGTGAGTACACGCACACACACACACCAGCGAGGCCCCCGTTATCGGTCACGGTCACTTTACCCTCGGCCCTCTTTCCCCTCCCCTTCTAATCCCATACACACACACACCTCCCCCGCTTCTAAGGGTTACTCATGTTTCTCCCTCCTCTCTCCCACACATGCACACTCACATACACAAGCACATATACACTTGACACAAACACGTACTCCCCCTTCCCCTAACCACCTCTCCCCCTCCCCTAACCACCTCTCCCTCTCACCCTAGCCACCTACCCTTCCCCCAAACCATCTAACCCCTCTCCCCCAACTACCTCCCCCCTCCAATAACCCTCATCCCCCTCCCCCATAACCATCCATCCTCACTCCCCCTAACCATCTATTCCCCTCCCCCTAACCACCTCTCCCCCTTCCTTCTGCAGAGCAATGGGGCAGCCTAGAACTAGGATGAGAACAAGGGGCCCGAAGGACGAATCTGGGAGGGAGGACTGAGAGGCAGAGCTCAAAAAAAGGGAGGAAGACTAGGGAAGGAGGCTGGATGAGCTGGCAAGGAAGATGGAGGAGAGGTTAGCAGCAGAATGCAGAAGTTGGAAGCAACATGCCACAGCAGCAGAAAACAAGATACAGAGATTAGAAGAGGAGCTGAGACATCTGAAACAGCATGGAGACAAAGATATTACAGAAGTAGCATCAACAATGGCTACATCAGACAGAGACAATGGGTCTGAAGAGAGCATGGAAACTAAACTGTATGCAGAGGTCCTGTCAAACCCACATGGGGCCAAAACAAAAACAGGGAACACACTAGGACAGAATGAGAGGTTGGAAGACATTGAAGGAACCAGGACATGTGGAGGGACCTTATCAGACACCTGCGGGGCCAGGAACAGGGGAGCAGGAAGGACAAACCAATGAGCAAAGGAGCGATAGCGAGGGAAGGGAGTGAAGGAAGGAACACTCCACAGGAAGGAACTAAAACACCTCAGAGGATGCAATGGGAGTCACAGTGGGAGGTGGAAAGGGAGAGATCAGTTTTTGTCTATGGGCTAGACGAAGCTGAAGGGGAAACTTATGATGAAAGAAAGCAGGAGGAGAAAAAAACGATTGAAGGTATCATGAAGGTGATAGGTGAGGGAGACATGACCCAGGTGGTAAATTTTCGGAGAATCGGGTGGTTCACAAATAAAAGGAATCGGCTTCTCAAAGTAATTTTAAAGGCAGAATCAACCCGAAACATGATCCTGCAGGAGAAAGCACGGCTGAAAGGAAAACAGGAGTTCATGAGTGTGTACCTTGATCGAGACGGAACACAAGAGGAAAGGAAGATGATGAAAGAGAGAGTGCAAAAACGAAAGGAGAAATGGGAGGAAATGAAAAAGGAGAGCAGAATAACCCAGGAACAAGTGGAAGGACAAGCACACCCCCCAGAAACACCTGCAGAAGGACTTCAGCAACGACACCCCCAAGGCAACTAAACAATCCAAACCAACCATCACACACCGATCCCTCTGTTCCCACCCCCCGCACCACAGTTACACTATTAGAACAGAAGTTGAAGGTTTGGTACACAAATGCGGATGGATTAACGAATAAACATGAGGAATGGCAAGAAAGAATCAATGGGAAGTCCCCAGACATCATAGCAGTTACAGAAACAAAATTCACAGAGACAATAACAAAAGCAATCTTCCCACCAGGATACCAGATCATGAGGAAAGATAGAAGAGGCAGAGGGGGAGGTGGGGTTGCTCTGATCATAAAAAACAGATGGAAATTCGAGAAAATGGAAGGCATAGACGAGATGGGAGAAAGAGACTACATAGTAGGTACACTTCAGTCTGGGGAGCACAAGGTGATCATTGCAGTGATGTATAATCCACCACAGAACTGCAGGAGGCCAAAAGAGGAATATGAAGAGAGCAACAGAGCAATGGTGGACACACTTGCTGAGGTGGCAAGAAGAGCTCACTCCAGCAGAGCAAAGTTGCTGGTTATGGTGGATTTCAACCTCAGGGAGATTGACTGGGAAAACCTGGAGCCACATGGGGGTCCCGAAACATGGAGAGCCAAGATGTTGGACGTGGTGCTGGAAAACCTCATGCACCAACATGTTAAGGACACTACTAGAGTGAGAGGGGAGGATGAACCAGCAAGATTGGACCTTGTGTTCACTCTGGGCAGTTCAGACATTGAGGACATCACGTATGAGAGTCCCCTAGGAGCTAGCGAACACGTGGTTCTGTGCTTTGAATACATAGTAAAGTTGAAAGTGGAGAGAGTAACAGGAGTTGATTGGGAAAAGCCTGACTATAAAAGAAGGGACTACATAGGGTTGAGGAACTTCCTGCAGGATGTTCCATGGGACAGAGAACTGGCAGGAAAGCCAGTAAACGAAATGATGGAATGAGTAACAACAAAATGCAAGAGGCAGTGGAAAGGTTTATTCCCAAGGGCAACAGAAACAATGAGAAGACCAGAACGAGCCCCTGGTTTACCCGACGGTGTAAGGAGGCAAAAACAAAGTGCAATAGAGAATGGAAAAAGTACAGAAGGCAGAGAACTCACGAAAATAGGGAGATCAGTCGCAGAGCCAGGAACGAGTATGCACAGGTAAGGAGGGAGGCCCAGCAACAGTATGAAAATGACATAGCATTGAAAATCAAGACTGACCCGTAACTGTTGTATAGCCACATCAGGAGGAAGACAACAGTCAAAGACCAGGTGATAAGATTGAAAACAGAAGGTGGAGAACTCACAAGAAATGATCAGGAGGTATGTGAGGAGCTAAACAGGAGATTTAAGGAAGTTTTTACAGTAGAGACAGGAAGGGCTGTGGGAAGACAGCACGGAAGGGAACATCAAGAGGGAATATACCAACAAGTGTTGGATAACGTACGAACAACCGAGGAGGAGGTGCAGAAGCTGCTAAGTGACCTTGATACCTCAAAGGCGATGGGACCGGACAAGTCATGGAGAAAATTATCAGGAGGAGAGTGGTGGAACACCTGGAACGGAACAAGATTATAAATGAAAACCAGCATGGGTTCATGGATGGCAAATCCTGTTTCACAAACCTCCTAGAGAGAGGGGTGGGTTGATTGCATTTTCCTAGACTGCAGGAAGGCCTTTGACACAGTTCACCAAAAGAGATTAGTGAAGAAGCTGGAGGATCAGGCGCATATAACAGGGAGGGCACTGCAGTGGATCAGGGAATATCTGACAGGGAGGCAACAACGAGTCATGGTACGTGAAGAGGTATCACAGTGGGCGCCTGTGACGAGCGGGGTCCCACAGGGGTCAGTTCTAGAACCAGTGCTATTTTTGATATATGCGAATGACATGATGGAAGGAATAGACTCTGAAGTGTCCCTATTCGCAGATGATGTGAAGTTGATGAGAAGAATTAAATCGGATGAGGATGAGGCAGGATTGCAAAGAGACCTGGACAGGTTGGACATGTGGACCAGAAACTGGTTTCTCGAATTCAATCCTGCCAAATGCAAAGTCATGAAGATTGGAGAGGGCAAAGAAGACCGCAGACAGAGTATAGGCTAGGTGGACAAAGATTACAGACCTCACTCAGGGAGAAAGGCCTTGGGGTGACCATAACACCGAGCACGTCACCGGAGGCACACGTCAGCCAAATAACTGCTGCAGCATATGGGCGCCTGGCAAACCTGAGAATAGCGTTCCGATACCTTAATAAGGAATCGTTCAAGACACTGTACACTGTGTATGTTAGGCCCATACTTGAGTATGCAGCACCAGTCTGGAACCCACACCTGGTCAAGCACGTCAAGAAGTTAGAGAAAGTACAAAGGTTTGCAACAAGGCTAGTCCCAGAGCTCAGGGGAATGTCGTACGAGGAAAGGTTGAGGGAAATTGGACTGACGACACTGGAGGACAGAAGGGTCATGGGAGACATGATAACGGCACACAAGATACTGCAGGGAATAGACAAGGTGGACAGAGATAGGATGTTCCAGAGAGGGGACACAGAAACAAGGGGTCACAACTGGAAGCTGAAGACTCAGACGAGTCACAGCGACGTTAGGAAGTATTTCTTCAGTCATAGATTCGTCAGGAAGTGGAATAGCCCAGAAAGTGAAGTAGTGGAGGCAGGAACCATACATAGTTTTAAGAAGTGGTATGACAAAGCTCAGGAAGCAGAGAGGGAGAGGACTCAGTAGCGATCAGTGAAGAGGCGGGGCCAGGAGCTGAGTCTCGACTCCTGCAACCACAATTAGGTGAGTACAATTATTTGAGTACACACAAGGAAGACCGCAGACAGAGTATAGGCTAGGTGGCCAAGGACTGCAAACCTCGCTCAAGGAGAAAGATCTTGGGGTGACCATAACACCGAGCATGTCTCCGGAGACATCAACCAAATAACTTCTGCAGCTTATGGGCGCCTAGAAAACCTGAGAAAAGCGTTCCGATACCTTAGTAAGGAATCGTTCAAGACACTGTACAGTGTGTACATCAGGCCCATACTGGAGTATGCAGCACCAGTTTGGAACCCACACCTGGTCAAGCACGTCAAGAAATTAGAGAAAGTGTAAAGGTTTGCAACAAGGCTAGTTCCGGAGCTCAGGGGTATGTCCTATGAAGAAAGGTTGAGGGAAATCGGACTGACGACATTGGAGGACAGGCGGGTCAGGGGAGACATGATAACGACATACAAAATACTGCGTGGAATATATAAGGTACACAGAGACAGGTTGTTCCAGAGATGGGACACAGAAACAAGGGGTCACAATTGGAAGCTGAAGCCTCAGACGAGTCAGAGGGATGTTAGGAAGTATTTCTTCAGTCATAGAGTCGTCAGGATGTGGAATAGTCTAACAAGTGATGTAGTAGAGACAGGAACCATACATAGCTTTAAGACGAGGTATGATAAAGCTCTGGAAGCAAGGAGAGAGAGGACCTAGTAGCGATCAGTGAAGAGGCGGGGCCCGGAGCTAAGACTCGACCCCTGCAACCAAAAATAGGTGAGTACACACACAGGTGACACTAACATGACGTGCAGAATACTGAGAAGAATTAACAGGTTGGAGAAAGTATCTGAGAGGCGGTACTCTGGCACACGAGGTCACAATTGGTCCTTAAAGCACAGATGAGTCACTGGGATGTTAACCTTAGAGTTTTCAGGAAGTGGAAAGACCTAGACAACGAAATAGTAGAGGCGGGATTCATACAGTTTTAGGAATAGGTATGATAGTGCACACTCTGCCAGGAGTGAAGCAGTGAATTGCCAGCTGAGAGGTGGGGCCAGGAGCTGAGACTCGATCCTTGGAACCAGAATTAGACACACACACACACACACACACACACACACACACACACACACACACACACACACTCGGACTCGACCCCTGCAACCTCAACTAGGTGAGTAAAACTAGGTGAGTATATATATAAATATACACACACACGAGATACGAGTTCTTGGACCATGGAGAGAGTGGATCTAGGAGTGGCCTACATACAGGAATGGAGTTTACTGGGAATTGGGAACGTTGCCTGAGAGTCAAAGAGAAAGAGTGCACCAACGAGCACTGGGCACTATACACTCAACGGAAGATGTGAAGAGATGAATGAGTGAGACGGAACCCGAGAGCGAGAGCAGAGAGGATGGAACCTGAAAAAGGGAGCAGAGAGGATGGAACCTGAAAAAGGGAGCAGAGAGGATGGAACCTGAAAAAGGGAGCAGAGAGGATGGAACCTGAAAAAGGGAGCAGAGAGGATGGAACCTGAAAAAGGGAGCAGAGAGGATGGAACCCTATAGAGGGAACAGAGAGCATGGGGCCCAAAAGAGGAATCAGAGGCACAGTATGAACCACAGTGATCTTCAAGTTCACTGGAACATGGCAGTTGCTGGAGGTCTGAAAAAAAAAACAATATAGTCCCAATATTAAAGAATGGGGGACAGACAGGTGGAATTAAACTACAGCTCTGGACGAAATTATCACAAGTAGTGGAGCACCTAGATATGATTTTCTCCGGATTTTTAACCCCGGAGGGTCATCCCTTCCAGGATAACACAACAAAGGCAATGCGTCACCGAGGGACTGTCTGCCTTATTGCCACTGGGGTCTTCAATCCTGTCCCCACAGGATGCCACCCACACCAGTCAACTAACACCCAGGTACCTACTTGGTTGTTAGGTGAACGGAACAACAGGTGTACGGAAACATGTCCATTGTTTCCACAATTGCCGAAGATCGAACTACAGACACTGTGTGTGAAGCGAGAGTGTTGCCTACCAGGCCACGGGCCACAAAGAAAAGAGAAGCTTCAGAAACAGGCAGCTTGATTTATCAAGTGTAAATCCTGTCTTTGAAAATCTACTTGATTTCTTTGACGAGGAAAATAAAGTTAAGCAGAAGAGAAAAGGATTAGTGAACTGCATCTTTTCGGTGTGTAAGAAATGATTCAGTAAAGTACCGTACAATAAATATACCAAAGATAAATGAGTAGGCAGGAATAACATGTATATCACTGGATAAAGGCATATTTAATAAAAGGAAAACAATGCTTTATTTTCAAGGAGGAGGTGTTGGAATGAGCAAGTGGGACGATTGGGGTTCCATACATGGAGTTTACCTGGAGAGAGTTCCAGGGGTCAACGCCCCCGCGGCCCGGTCTGTGACCAGGCCTCCTGGTGGATCAGAGCCTGATCAACCAGGCTGTTGCTGCTGGCAGTACGCAAACCAACGTACGAGCCACAGCCCGGCTGGTCAGGAACCGACTTTAGTTGCTTGTCCAGTGCCAGCTTGAAGACTGCCAGGGGTCTATTGGTAATCCCCCTTATGTATGATGGGAGGCAGTTGAACAGTCTTGGGCCCCTGACACTTATTGTATGGTCTCTTAACGTGCTAGTGACACCCCTGCTTTTCATTCGGGGGATGTTGCATCGTCTGCCAAGTCTTTTGCTTTCGTAGTGAGTGATTTTCGTGTGCAAGTTCGGTACTAGTCCCTCTAGGATTTTCCAGGTATATATAATCATGTATCTCTCCCGCCTGCGTTCCAGGGAATACAGGTTCAGGAACCTCAAGCACTCCCAGTAACTGAGGTGTTTTATCTCCTTATGTGCGCCGTGAAGGTTCTCTGTACATTTT
Source organism: Cherax quadricarinatus (assembly GCF_038502225.1). NCBI lineage: Eukaryota > Metazoa > Arthropoda > Malacostraca > Decapoda > Parastacidae > Cherax > Cherax quadricarinatus. The sequence continues at coordinate 12,510,267 of NC_091384.1, read as the reverse complement.
CTAGGTCAGCAAGTTCACCTGCCTTGAAAGGTGCTGTTAGTGTGCAGCAATATTCCAGTCTAGATAGAACAAGTGACCTGAAGAGTGTCATCATGGGCTTGGCATCACTAGTTTTGAAGGTTCTCATTATCCATCCTGTCATTTTTCTAGCAGATGCGATTGATACAATGTTATGGTCCTTGAAGGTGAGATCCTCCGACATGATCACTCCCAGGTCTTTGACGTTGGTGTTTCGCTCTATTTTGTGGCCAGAATTTGTTTTGTACTCTGATGAAGATTTAATTTCCTCGTGTTTACCATATCTGAGTAATTGAAATTTCTCATCGTTGAACTTCATATTGTTTTCTGCAGCCCACAGAAAGATTTGGTTGATGTCCGCCTGGAGCCTTGCAGTGTCTGTAATGGAAGACACTGTCATGCAGATTCGGGTGTCATCTGCAAAGGAAGACACGGTGCTGTAGCTGACATCCTTGTCTATGTCAGATATGAGGATGAGGAACAAGATGGGAGCGAGTACTGTGCCTTGTGGAACAGAGCTTTTCACCGTAGCTGCCTCGGACTTTACTCTGTTGACTACTACTCTCTGTGTTCTGTTAGTGAGGAAATTATAGATCCATCGACCGACTTTTCCTGTTATTCCTTTAGCACGCATTTTGTGCGCTATTACGCCATGGTCACACTTGTCGAAGGCTTTTGCAAAGTCTGTATATATTACATCTGCATTCTTTTTGTCTTCTAGTGCATCTAGGACCTTGTCGTAGTGATCCAATAGTTGAGACAGAGAGGAGCGACCTGTTCTAAACCCATGTTGCCCTGGGTTGTGTAACTGATGGGTTTCTAGATGGGTGGTGATCTTGCTTCTTAGGACCCTTTCAAAGATTTTTATAATATGGGATGTTAGTGCTATCGGTCTGTAGTTCTTTGCTGTTGCTTTACTGCCCTCTTTGTGGAGTGGGGCTATGTCTGTTGTTTTTAGTAACTGTGGGACGACCCCCGTGTCCATGCTCCCTCTCCATAGGATGGTAATGGCTTGTGATAGGGGCTTCTTGCAGTTCTTGATGAACACGGAGTTCCATGTGTCTGGCCCTGTGGCAGAGTGCATGGGCATGTCATTTATCGCCTGTTCGAAGTCATTTGGCGTCAGGATAACATCAGATAGGCTTGTGTTAACCAAATTATGTGGCTCTCATAAAAAATTCATTTTGATCTTCGACTCTCAGTCTGGTTAGCGGCTTGCTAAAAACTGAGTCATACTGGGACTTAAGTATTCACTCATTTCCTTGCTGTCATCTGTGTAGGACCCATCTTGTTTAAGTAGGGGCCCAATACTGGACGTTGTTCTCGACTTTGATTTGGCATAGGAGAAGAAATACTTTGGGTTTCTTTCGATTTCATTTATGGCTTTTAGTTCTTCCCGCGATTCCTGACTCCTATAAGATTCCTTTAGCTTAAGTTCGATGCTTGCTATTTCTCTGACCAGTGTCTCCCTACGCATTTCAGATATATTGACCTCTTTTAGCCGCTCTGTTATTCTTTTCCGTCGCCTGTAAAGGGAGCGCCTGTCTCTTTCTATTTTACATCTACTTCTCCTTTTTCTTAGAGGAATAAGGCTTGTGCATACATCGAGTGCCACCAAGTTAATCTGTTCTAGGCATAAGTTGGGGTCTGTGTTGCTTAGTATATCTTCCCAGCTTATATCGGTGAGGACTTGGTTTACTTGGTCCCACTTTATGTTTTTGTTATTGAAGTTGAATTTGGTGAATGCTCCCTCGTGACTAATCTCATTATGTCGGTCTGGGGCTCCGCGCATACATGTCTGAACCTCAATTATGTTGTGATCTGAGTATATTGTTTTTGATATGGTGACATTTCTCATCAGATCATCATTGTTAGTGAAGATGAGGTCTAGTGTATTCTCCAGTCTAGTAGGCTCTATTATTTGCTGGTTTAAATTGAATTTTGTACAGAGATTTAAAAGCTCGTGTGAGTGTGAGTTTTCATCAGAGCTGCCTCCTGGTGTTATTACTGCAACAATATTATTTGCTATATTCCTCCATGTAGGTACCTTAAGTTGAAATCCCCCAGGAGCAAGATGTTGGGTGCAGGAGCTGGAAGATTTTCCAGACAGTGGTCAATTTTTAACAGCTGTTCCTGGAATTGCTGGGATGTTGCATCCGGAGGCTTGTAGACTACCACAATGACTAGGTTTTGGTTCTCGACCTTTACTGCTAAAACTTCCACTACATCATTTGAGGCATTATGCAGTTCTGTGCAAACAAGTGACTCTGCAATGTACAGGCCAACCCCCCCCCCCCCCTTTTGCCTGTTCACTCTGTCACATCTGTATAGGTTGTAACCTGGGATCCATATTTCGTTGTCCAAGTGATTCTTTATGTGGGTCTCAGTGAAAGCCGAGAACATTGCCTTTGCCTCTGCAAGCAGTCCACGGATGAAAGGTATTTTGTTGTTTGTTGCTGGCTTTAGACCCTGTATATTTGCAAAGAAGAATGTCATCGGACTGGTGGTATTGTTGGTACTGGGGGGGGGGGATTTTTTTTCCGGCATTAGTATCTGTATCTGTTGGTTTGGAGTGGAGGCCATCGACTCTGGTTCCACTACAGGAATGACTGGATTTGGCGTACGATTTTTGCCATTTCCTGCCAGTTTTTTTTTTCCTTTCTGGCACTAAAAAACCTCTCCCTCTTGAGTGGCTGTGGCTACCCAGGTTTTCCCATGGCCTGGATGTTTTGTATCTTTTTGTCCCCTTTAGATGGTGTGCCTGGCAATTTAAGTTATAGCACAGTCTTTCCTGTACTGAAGAGGTACACATTTCAGGGTGAAAAAGCTTACAGGAAGGGAGTTTGCATTTTCCTGTCGTCATATGGGCACGGCATTTTCTAGGGTGGTCATAGTTGCACGTCCCGTCTGTTTTTCCAGATTTCCCATGTCTGCAGATACCAAGTGCATAGTATGTGCACAGTCTTGGTTTCCGTTTGCCTTGGGTTTCTGTGACTGTATTCCCTGTTGGTGCATGTTTATTATATGGGTCAGTACTAGAACCAATATTCTTTCTCGTGTAAGTAAATGACACGACAGAAGAAAGTGATTCAAAGGTGTGCCATTTTATTGACTGTGTAACCGTGAGTAGAATATAAACAGGAGGAGGCCAAGAAAGATTAAAAACATATCTAAATGAGCTGTATGACTGATCTTTCAAGTAACTACTAGAATTTAAGCCCAGCAAATGCAAAATTCTGAAACTTGTGGAAAGACAAACTCACCGGAAAACAGAATACTGTCTCAGAGAATATAGGTTGTAATATTCCCTGAGAGAAAAGAACCTTGGGGTAGGCATAGCTACGAGCATATCGCCTGAGGTAAACATCAACCGAATGTAAAGTTAGCAAATTTAAGGGCAGTTTTCAGAAACCTCAAGTCATTCACGACAGAATAAAGGACATTTGTCAGGCACCAGTATGCAGCACCAGTTTGGAGCCCACATCTTATAAAACAAGTCAAGAAATTGCAAAAAGTGCAAATATTTGCGACAAGACTAATTCTATAGCTAAGAGGTATCAGTTATGAGAACTTATTGGAGCTAAACCCTGATGACATTATATGGCAGAACGACCATAGATGACGTTATTTCGACGTACAGAATAATTAGACAGAATGGACAGAGCAAGTCTGAGAGGCGCGTCTCAGGTACACAATGTCACAACTGGAAGTTAAAAACACTGCTGAGGAATATTACCAAGGACTTCTTGGAGTAGTCAGGAAGTGGTAGAGGCACAATCCGTATATAAAGAACAGACAGGCAGGAAGGAGGTGGGGAACCTTATAGAGGCTAGAGAGAGGCGGGGCCAGGAGCTTTGACTCGATCCCTGAAACAACAAAGGGTGAAAACATACACACACACACACACACACACAACTCTTGTTCTCCAGCCTTTAGGAATAAACTAACCAGCACTTGTTTCCAGCAGTGAGTCGCTGCCAGAACAACAACGTCAACATGAGAGTTCTTGTGATCGCCTTCCTGACGTCTGCTGTCTTCATGGCCATGATGGCTGACGGCCACTTTGACTTTGGTGAAATATTTTGGAGGCCACATAACTTCCACTGCTTTGGTGAGTTAGATTTAAATAACTTCTGTCGGCTATATGGACAAAAAGAGAAAATGTAGAGAACAAGCTTTATTTTGACAACACTTCGAGTAAATACTTAAATCTTCAATCAATTTTAATAAACATCTGAGCACACGGAAAAATCTTAAAAATAAAACCATATCAGTAGGAATATTTTTATTGCTCTTGTGAGGGATAAAAGATGTACTAGTTTTAATGATCACTGCAGTAGTAACAGTGTCATAACAGCAGCAGAAGAGTAGATACTGCAGTAGTAACAGAATCATAACAGAAGCAGAAGAGTAGATACTGCAGTAGTAACAGTGTCTAGAGTATAACAGTGTCATAACAGCAGAAGAGTAGATACTGCAGTAGTAACAGTGTCATAACAGCAGCAGAAGAGTAGATACTGCAGTAGTAACAGTGTCATAACAGCAGCAGAAGAGTAGATACTGCAGTAGTAACAGTGTCATAACAGCAGCAGAAGAGTAGATACTGCAGTAGTAACAGTGTCATAACAGAAGCAGAAGAGTAGATACTGCAGTAGTAACAGTGTCATAACAGCAGCAGAAGAGTAGATACTGCAGTAGTAACAGTGTCATAACAGCAGCAGAAGAGTAGATACTGCAGTAGTAACAGTGTCATAACAGCAGCAGAAGAGTAGATACTGCAGTAGTAACAGTGATACTGCAGTAGTAACAGTGAAGCAGAAGAGTAGATACTGCAGTAGTAACAGTGTCATAACAGCAGCAGAAGAGTAGATACTGCAGTAGTAACAGTGTCATAACAGCAGCAGAAGAGTAGATACTGCAGTAGTAACAGTGTCATAACAGCAGCAGAAGAGTAGATACTGCAGTAGTAACAGTGTCATAACAGCAGCAGAAGAGTAGATACTGCAGTAGTAACAGTGTCATAACAGCAGCAGAAGAGTAGATACTGCAGTAGTAACAGTGTCATAACAGCAGCAGAAGAGTAGACACTGCAGTAGTAACAGTGTCATAACAGCAGCAGAAGAGTAGACACTGCAGTAGTAACAGTGTCATAACAGCAGCAGAAGAGTAGATACTGCAGTAGTAACAGTGTCATAACAGCAGCAGAAGAGTAGATACTGCAGTAGTAACAGTGTCATAACAGAAGCAGAAGAGTAGATACTGCAGTAGTAACAGTGTCATAACAGCAGCAGAAGAGTACTGCAGTAGTAACAGTGTCATAACAGCAGCAGAAGAGTAGATACTGCAGTAGTAACAGTGTCATAACAGAAGCAGAAGAGTAGATACTGCAGTAGTAACAGTGTCATAACAGCAGCAGAAGAGTAGATACTGCAGTAGTAACAGTGTCATAACAGCAGCAGAAGAGTAGATACTGCAGTAGTAACAGTGTCATAACAGAAGCAGAAGAGTAGATACTGCAGTAGTAACAGTGTCATAACAGCAGCAGAAGAGTAGATACTGCAGTAGTAACAGTGTCATAACAGCAGCAGAAGAGTAGACACTGCATAACAGACACTGCAGTATAACAGCAGCAGAAGAGTAGATACTGCAGTAGTAACAGTGTCATAACAGCAGCAGAAGAGTAGACACTGCAGTAGTAACAGTGTCATAACAGCAGCAGAAGAGTAGATACTGCAGTAGTAACAGTGTCATAACAGCAGCAGAAGAGTAGACACTGCAGTAGTAACAGTGTCATAACAGCAGCAGAAGAGTAGACACTGCAGTCATAACAGTGACACTGCAGTAGTAACAGTCATAACAGCAGAAGAGTAGACACTGCAGTAGTAACAGTGTCATAACAGCAGCAGAAGAGTAGACACTGCAGTAGTAACAGTGTCATAACAGCAGCAGAAGAGTAGACACTGCAGTAGTAACAGTGTCATAACAGCAGCAGAAGAGTAGATACTGCAGTAGTAACAGTGTCATAACAGCAGCAGAAGAGTAGATACTGCAGTAGTAACAGTGTCATAACAGCAGCAGAAGAGTAGATACTGCAGTAGTAACAGTGTCATAACAGAAGCAGAAGAGTAGATACTGCAGTAGTAACAGTGTCATAACAGCAGCAGAAGAGTAGATACTGCAGTAGTAACAGTGTCATAACAGCAGCAGAAGAGTAGACACTGCAGTAGTAACAGTGTCATAACAGCAGCAGAAGAGTAGATACTGCAGTAGTAACAGTGTCATAACAGAAGCAGAAGAGTAGATACTGCAGTAGTAACAGTGTCATAACAGAAGCAGAAGAGTAGACACTGCAGTAGTAACAGTGTCATAACAGAAGCAGAAGAGTAGACACTGCAGTAGTAACAGTGTCATAACAGAAGCAGAAGAGTAGATACTGCAGTAGTAACAGTGTCATAACAGCAGCAGAAGAGTAGATACTGCAGTAGTAACAGTGTCATAACAGCAGCAGAAGAGTAGACACTGCAGTAGTAACAGTGTCATAACAGAAGCAGAAGAGTAGACACTGCAGTAGTAACAGTGTCATAACAGAAACAGAAGAGTAGACACTGCAGTAGTAACAGTGTCATAACAGAAACAGAAGAGTAGACACTGCAGTAGTAACAGTGTCATAACAGAAACAGAAGAGTAGACACTGCAGTAGTAACAGTGTCATAACAGAAACAGAAGAGTAGACACTGCAGTAGTAACAGTGTCATAACAGAAACAGAAGAGTAGACACTGCAGTAGTAACAGTGTCATAACAGAAACAGAAGAGTAGACACTGCAGTAGTAACAGTGTCATAACAGAAACAGAAGAGTAGACACTGCAGTAGTAACAGTGTCATAGACAGCAGTCATAACATAAACAGAAGAGTAGACACTGCAGTAGTAACAGTGTCAGAACAGAAACAGAAGAGTAGACACTGCAGTAGTAACAGTGTCATAACAGCAGCAGAAGAGTAGATACTGCAGTAGTAACAGTGTCATAACAGAAACAGAAGAGTAGTAACAGTGTCATAACAGAATCAGAAGAGTAGACACTGCAGTAGTAACAGTGTCATAACAGAAACAGAAGAGTAGACACTGCAGTAGTAACAGTGTCATAACAGAAACAGAAGAGTAGACACTGCAGTAGTAACAGTGTCATAACAGAAACAGAAGAGTAGACACTGCAGTAGTAACAGTGTCATAACAGAAGCAGAAGAGTAGACACTGCAGTAGTAACAGTGTCATAACAGAAACAGAAGAGTAGACACTGCAGTAGTAACAGTGTCATAACAGAAACAGAAGAGTAGACACTGCAGTAGTAGTAACAATAGTAATGGTAAATGTAACAGTGGTGGATGATACATTAATGGCATAACTTACAATAGCAGCAGTAGTAATAATAGTAACAAAAACAATAGCTGCGGTAGAAGTGGTAACAATAGAAGTAGCTACAATAGCAATAGCAGCACTAGTAACAATATCTGCAGCAGAAGTAGGACTAAGTGTAGCAAAAGAAGCAGCAGTTGAAGTCACAGAACTGCTGTAGCAATGGTAGCAGTAGCTGCAGCAAAAGTAATATAAATAGTAATATAGCGATACAGTAGTAACAGCAGCAGTACTAAAAGTATCCATAAAGGTAGTAACAGTAGACACATAACAGTAGCAGCAGCATAAATGGTGATAAGAGTAAAGCTTGATAAAGATGCTGCAAGAAACTTGAGAAATGACATAGAAATGGCTGAAGATTTACTGATTTACCTGAAGGACGGAAGTGAAAATATCTTAGAAATGGCAAATATTAGGCCTACCTTATTTAGACGAGAATAATACCTGTATTGATCATATTTGTGAAAAGTTTATGAAAATTTCGTTTCAAATTACGGACCTGACTAGGTTAAGGCATTGGCTCAAGCTGGTGGGAGAACTGGACCTGCCTGGCATGGGCCAGTAGGCCTGCTGCAATGTTCCTTCTTTCTTATGTTCTTATGAGAACAACAGAAACGTGACTGGAATAACAATACCTAATTAATGTAGAAAGAAATTCGAGGATCAGAGTTCCGGTAAACACTACGAAGATAAATGTAGGATATAACAAGTTCCATTTACGAATTCTGAGAAGACATTTGAAAAGTTGATAAGAAAGTGATGCAGATAGTATTGTAAATTAATGGAATAGTTGGCAGCTTGTTACAACCTGTCCAGCCCTGACACAAAAAGAAGTAGATCTACGTTCGGAGCACTATGCGAGAGAACGTGAACGTAGATCTACGTTCGGAGCACTATGCGAGAGAACGTGAATGTAGATCTACGCTCAGAGCACTATGCAAGAGAACGTGAACGTAGATCTAAGTTCGGAGCACTACGCGAGAGAACATGAATGTAGATCTACGTTCAGAGCACTATGCAAGAGAACGTTAACGTAGATCTACGTTCAGAGTGCTACACTAGAGAATGTAGATCTACGTTCAGAGTGTTACGTGAGAGAACGTAGATCTACGTTCAGAGTGCTATGCGAGAGAACGTAGATCTATGTTCAGAGTGCTACATGAGAGAACATAGATCTACGTTCTGAGTGCTATGCGAGAGAACGTAGATCTACGTTCAGAGTGCTACGTGAGAGAACGTAGATCTACGTTCGTAGTGCTACGTGAGAGAACGTAGATCTACGTTCAGAGTGCTACATGAGAGAACGTAGATCTACGTTCGGAGTGCTACATGAGAGAATGTAGATCTATGTTCAAAGTGCTACGTGAGAGAACATAGATCTACGTTCAGAGTGCTACGCGAGAGAACGTAGATCTACGTTCGGAGTGCTACGCGAGAGAACGTAGATCTACGTTCGGAGTGCTATGCGAGAGAACGTAGATCTACGTTCAGAGTGCTACGTGAGAGAACGTAGATCTACATTTGGACAGTTTAAGGGTTAAGAGGAGAATCAAGCTTAGAGTTGAAATAGAGAAAAATTAAATATTTTCCTTAGAAATAGATATAAATGTGTTATGAGACAGTCTGTTTAAATGAAATATATTTGTAATAATTGCATTATAGGAACAAGTGAACGAGAAGGGTAATGTAAGTGAATTATAGGGAATGAAAATATTGTGATGAGATTAATGGGAAGAATAATGGTTGTATAACTGGAAGTTCACAAGAACACAACAAACACAACTCAACAAACACTGCAGTTAGCACAGAAAGTTAGTAGATCTACTTAATGTTATTTCATACTGTTTCAGGTCAATTGTGTTCCAACAAAACAGCATGTGCTACTTGTTTCAAAAGCTTGAATATGACCACACATACCGTCCATAAATGCTTCGAACACCATCGTGAGTACAACCAATTATTCTGGACACATAAGTGAGTTGTTCTGGTCCTTCAACGAACAGGTGAGTTGTTCCAGGCCATGGATGCACGAGTGAGTTATTCCAGTCTATGGAAACACGGGTGAGTTGTTCAAGTAAATGGACACACGGGTGAGTTGTTCCAGTTAATGAACACATGGGTGAGTTGTTCCAGTTAATGGACACATCGGTGAGTTGTTCCAGTTAATATACACACGGGTGAGTTGTTCCAGTTAATGGACACACGGATGAGTTGTTCCAGTTAATATACACACGGGTGAATTGTTCCAGTTAATGGACACACGGGTGAGTTGTTCCAGTTAATATACACACAGGTGAGTTGTTCCAGTTAATGGACACACGGGTGAGTTGTTAAAGTTAATATACACACGGGTGAGTTGTTCCAGTTAATGGACACACGGGTGAGTTGTTCCAGTTAATGGACACACGGGTGAGTTGTTCCTGTCTGTCGACACACAGGTGAGTAGGTACTGAGGTTCACCTGGCAGAGAGACTAACTCCAAAGCTTCATATAGTACAAAGACTAGTTCCAGACCTTCACATAGTACAAAGACTAGTTCCAGACCTTCACATAATACAAAGACTAGTTCCAGACCTTCAAATAGTACAAAGACTAGTTTGAAACCTTCACATAGTACAAAGACTTGCTCCATACCTTCACATAGTACAAAGACTAGTTCCAGACCTTCACATAGTACAAAGACTAGTTCCAGAACTTTACATAGTACAAAGACTATTTCCAGACCTTCACATAGTACAAAGACTAGTTCCAGACCTTCACATAGTACAAAGACTAGTTCCAGACCTTCCCATAGTACTAATACTAGTTCCAGATCTTCACACAGTATAAGAACTAGTCAGTGCCGCCTTCCCCACGCCACGGGAGAGGGACCAGTCAGTGCTGCCTTCCCAACGCCACGGGGGAGGGGAAAGAGGCGCGGTGTGTAGGTGAAGGTGAAGGACTACACTGGGGTTCAGCAGTGCACAGTGAAACAAATAATACTGTGTTTATTGTGAGACAGTGTGAGCAGTATGTAGTGTCCAGGTCCATGTGTAGTGTCCTACCCTCACCCCACTCCCTGGGCAACCCCCCACCCAACTACCATAGCCTACCCTCACCCGTCTCCCCGGGCAACCCCCACCTAACTACTTTCGCCTCCCCCACCCAACTACCTGCAACTCCCCCACTCAAATACCGGCACCTCCCCCACCCAACTCCAAAGGACACCCCTACTGAAGAGGGAAGTTTTCCCCTTCCATCATTCCACAAGAGCTTATATCAACTACCTGAGACAATGCATTAATCTCCTGAAAAGAGACATGGTATTAGAACATTTCTCTGGTCTCTTCCCTTTTGTTTCAGCTGGATACAGCAAGGAATCAATGCTCCTGTTTGGAGAGCATGAAATCACATCATCAGAGGGTGTCCAGGAAGGGGATCCTCTCACACCATTTCTCTTCTGTATAGCGATCAGGGAAATCACAGTCAGACTGATCAGTGAGCTAAACATCTGGTTCCTGAATGATGGCACACTAGCAGGTGCAAAGGAGTTCCTTCAAGATAATCTTACACAGGTGATGACACGGGAACAGGAAATGGATCTCAGACTGAATCCATTCGAATAGGTAATCATCTCAGTCAATCAACAAGTGATTGATGCAGTGAGATCAAAACTACAAGGAGCATCAGTCATTGCCCCCACAAATAGCGTCTTGCTTGGAGCACCTCTGGGAAATGATGCCATTGACACAATTCTCAGGAAGAAACTGGAAGAGTTGAGGAGAATGGGACAACGAATAAGCAATCTTGACACCCACGATGCCTTGTAACTTCTCACAAAATGTTTGAGTGTGCCCAGGTTGACATATTTCCTAAGATGTGCACCTTCATATGATAACCCTATACTGCACGAATATGACAGTATCCTGAGGCAAATTTTTACGAAAGTACTTAACCTTACTCTAGAAGATGGGCAGTGGAACCAAGCTACACTTCCAGTCAGACTAGGAGGCATTGGTGTCCGCAAGTCATCACAGATTGCAATACATGTCTTTCTGTCCTCATGTATTGCATCCAGTGGACTTGTAGCAGCGATTCTCCCTGAACATCTTAGGGACAAGATTGGAGTCCATTACCAAAAGTTCGTTGACAGAGCCACATTCTACTCCCTGTTTGTGTACTATTATATTATTGTACCCACAATAATATAATATAGTGCTTGTTGAGCTAGTACACAAACTAGGGAGTAGAATAAAATTAGCTCAGAGGCGTCCACACCACAGTATGTCCTTCGATGGTGGGTACAACATCTAGCTTGGTTCGATGCACCATTGTTAAGGATTATGTGGTCAAGTGGTCTAAAGCGTCATGCGTTTTCTCTCACCATGAGGAGGGCCAAAACAGCATGGGTTCGACTCCTTGGATAGTGCAGTGCTCTGGTAACAACTAAAACAGTTGGAGTATAGCCATAAACCAATAGATAGGTCTAACGAGGTATGCCACGAAACATCTAAGGTGGCAAATTGCTTTAATTCCTACTACACATCTGTTGCATCAACACTAGTAAGTAAACTACCAGCTGCATCAAATACCTTTAACACAGACTCTGATAAGTTTCAAACATACTATACCAATAAAGGGGTAACCCCAAACAGTTGTCAACTTGTAAGTGTATCTCATGACTTTATTCAAAAAGAACTAAGCAGGTTAAACCCAATTAAGAGCACAGGCCCTGATAACATCCCGTCAAAGTTCCTAAAAGATGGTGCTTATGAACTGTCAATCCCTATTGCTCACATAATAAATCTATCAATCACCACTAATACCGTACCGGAGGGGTTCAAGGAGGCCAGGGTTATTCCTATCTTCAAGAAAAATAGTAGATCTGATGTCAGCAACTATAGGCCTGTTAGTATACTCAGTATAATATCCAAAATTCTAGAGAGGGCGGTGTACTGTCAAGTAGTTAAGTACCTTAATGACAACAACATTCTCCATGGCTATCAGTCAGGCTTTAGAAGATCTTACTCAACAGACATCGCCCTAATTAATCTGATGGATTACCTGAGAACTGAAATGTCAATGGGGAACCTCATAGGTATGGTAACCTTAGACCTGCAAAAGGCCTTCGATACTGTCAACCACAATATATTATGTAAGAAATTTCAAGCTATCGGTATAGGTTCTGTAGACTGGTTTAAGTCCTACCTTAGCAACAGGAGACAGATTGTCAAAATCAACAAAACGGAATCAGAACCCCTGACGATAGCATGTGGAGTTCCCCAAGGTAGTATTTTCTGGGTCCTTTATTATTCTTATGTTATGTGAATGACATGCCTATCAGTGTCAAGTGCAAACTCCTACTGTATGCAGATGACAGTGCTCTGTTAGTGTCAGGTAAAGACCCACAAGATATAGCTAATGTATTAACACTGGAACTGGAGTCCTGCAGCAAATGGTTAGTAGACAACAAACTATCATTACACCTCGGGAAAACTGAAACCATTCTCTTTGGCACGAAACATAAACTGAGAAGGGTAAATAATTTTAATGTCCAGTGTAATGGGGAGCCCATCACTTTGGTTTCATCAGTAAAATATCTGGGAATCCCTTTTGACCCATGCATGTCAGGAGAATTGATAGGGAACAGTGTAGTAACGAAAGCGAATACCAGACTGAAGTTCCTGTATAGACAAGCACAGTGTCTACCTACTAAGGCTCGCAGGACCCTATGTCTAGCCCTTATACAGTGTCATATGGATTACGCTTGCTCTTCATGGTACTTTTCCTTGACAAAAAAAAAAAAAAACTGAAAGATAGACTGCATATCACCCAGAACAAAATCGTAAGATTCATCCTGGGGCTGGGACCAAGAGAACATGTAGGCCAGGATGAATTACAGCAGTTGGATATGCTGAATGTTGAAGACAGAGTAAAACAACTGAAGCTAAATCATGTTTATAAAATTGCTCACAAACAGTGTCCAGAATATCTTGCTGTCAATTTTGTCAAGGTTGGGAACCAAAGCAATCATAGTACTAGGGGGAGAGAGCACATCTTTGTAGTACCGACAGTCAGTGGCCAGGCTTCAAACACCTTTTATTGTACAGCAATAAAGAAATGGAACGGACTGCCCGCACATGTCAAAGCCAATCATAGCATGAACCAGTTCAAGAAGAGTGCCAAAATGTGTCTGATGAATGTAGCTACAGAAAGGGAGGGGAATGATTTTCTATTTTTTAGATAACAAACGTGTAAATTTGACCTTATTCCTAGTAATGACCCTCATATTGTAGATAGTCTTAATGACCCTCGTGTAGTAGATAGTCTTTTTAGTATGATAATAAGATGTTATCTTCATTATAGAATAGTAAGGAAATATTATAACCTTTATATTATAATAATAAGGTAAAAGGACCCCAATAGAAATAAGTCACTCTGTCTGACTTTTTTGGGTTATCCCAGGTTCTCTACACATATGGTGCTATGTATGATAATTTTATGTAACTGTATTTGTGTATACCTGAATAAACTTACTTATATATATATATATATATATATATATATATATATATATATATATATATATATATATATATATATATATATATATATATATATGTCGTGCCGAATATGTAAAACTGGTCAATTAGCAAGAACTCATTTAAAATTAAGTCCCTTCTAAAATTTTCTCTTATACGTTTAAAGATATATTTTTTCATTAATGTTAATGTAAAAAAATTTAATTTTGCACCAAAAGAATCTTAGAAAACTTACCTAACCTTATTATAACAAGAACAATTTATTGTAGTCTAACCCATCTATATATATATTTTAGATTTGTTTACAGTAATTTAATACTAAACAAACACAGTGAAATATGTTTTTTTCGTTAGGTTCAGAATGATTTTGTCGAAATTATTGCATACACAAATTTTCACTTGTCCTATATGGCAAGATGAACGTTGCTATTTAAGCCAAGATCGCAAGTTCTGCCTATTCGGCACGACATATATATATATATGTCGTGCCGAATAGGCAGAACTCGCCATCTTGACTTAAATAGCAACGCTCATCTTGCCATATAGGACAAGTGAAAATTTGTGTATGCAATAATTTCGCCAAAATCATTCTGAACCTAACGAAAAAAATATATTTCACTGTGTTTGTTTAGTATTAAATTATTGTAAACAAATCTAAAATATATTTAGTTGGGTTAGGCTAAAATAAATTGTTCTTGTTATAATAAGGTTAGGTAAGTTTTCTAAGATTCTTTTGGTGCAAAATTTAAAAATTTTTACATTAACATTAATGAAAAAAATATATCTTTAAACGTATAAAAGAAAATTTCAGAAAAGACTTAATTTTAAATGAGTTCTTGCTAATTGACCAGCTTTACATGTTCGGCACGACATATATATATATATATATATATATATATATATATATATATATATATATATATATATATATATATATATATATATATATATATATATATATATATATATATATATATATATATATATATATATATATATATATATACATATATAGTGTTAATTTCTTTCCTGGTTTATTTTCAGACTGTAACAGCACGACGGTGACCACCTGTCTCAACAACGCCAACTCTCAGGTAAGTTAAGTTCCAACACGACAAAGTTCTGGTGGATGGAACTTTCTTCCCACTATTACTACCCATAATTTGAAAATTAGAATGTTATTTACAAGGTGTATCAATTTAGACAAGGCTCTGGAGAGTTCTACATAGCTTTTTTAATGATGCAATTTTTCTCCAACTACTTTTTTTGACATAATCGCTGAACTCTTCTTGGTTATTTTGCATGTTTGTAATTATGGAGAACAAATTCTCGGATGATGGGATGAGGTTCTTTAACCCTTAAACTGTCCAAACGTAGACTTACGTTCGGAACGCTACGCGCGTAAACGTAGATCTACGTTTGGACAGTTTAAGGGTTAAGCAGATATTCGTAAGACACAATGAGTGAAGGAACGTTCATAACAATCAGCTTACAAAATCTAGCTAAACAACACTTTTTATTGCTAAATTCGATGATGCTGACCCTTGAAAACTATCCCAAAGATGGAAAAACACTCAATACACATTTAATAATTGTCTTGCTGTAGTGGACAAACATCCTAAGTTTTATGAGACTCCGAACACCACAATACCTAGCCAGTCTTTCAGAGTACAGACACAGTACCTCCCACCTCCAGTATTCTTGTGGATGCAAAGAGATCACATTTCATGTATCTCAAATTAATCAGTACCTTAAAAATAACCTACATTTAATTACAGTAATGGATAACTTAGCTAATTTTACTCAGCCTATTGGAAAAACAGTGTGGCACACACACTGAGTACTGATTAATTAGACACATGTGCAACACTTTCGCCACACACTGGCTTCATCAGCCCATACTTCCACACTGGACAAATGTGACACCACCTACGACTGCTGCACCTCTCCTACCTACAGTATATAAGCTACTTCTTCACACAGTTGCTATGTTCAAGGCTGAGGGACTGATTACCCCAAACTTCTCCTGTTCTTCACCATTCTCCTTTGTATGGATTGATGAAGCCACTCTGTGGCGAAACGTTTCCTCATTAAAGATACCTAAGTGTTGCACATGTGTCTAATTTATCAACTTGTCGGTTCTCTGAACCATTCATCTACTTCACTTTGGACTGAGTGGAACCTAGGTACGTCAGAACACAGTATTACACAAAAAACACATTTCCTGACGTAATACATCAAACAAATCGGAGCCAAAAACACAATAACTAAGAAATTATATAATGTAGGAAAATGCATTTGGGAATTTAACAACAGAGGAAAATTACGAAACAAATATTGCTAAAAACATTACAAGGGAATGGTTTTGAACAATGATAAGTTGAAGATTGAGACACTTATGCAACATATGGGAATCTTTACTGAGGAAACGTTTCGCCACACAGTGGCTTCATCAGTCCAGTACAAAGCAGAACGGTGTAAAGGGAGGAGAGGCTTGAGGTAATCAGTTCCTAAGTCTGGAATCGATGTGCTCAGTCCATCAGTCTTGAAAAACGTACAGCAAGTGGTCAGAGAAGTAGCTTATATACTGTAGGCAGGAGAGGTGCAGCAGTCATAGGTGGTGTCACATTTGTCCAATATGGAAGTAGGTCGTGCCCAAGGGTTAGGCAAGTTGAAGAATTCCCTGTATTAAAATCCCAAGATGTTGCTGTGTCAGACAGGAACGTAGATGAACGTAGATGAATGTAGATGAATTCTTCAACTTGCCTAACCCTTGGGCATGACCTACTTCCACATTCGTCAAATGTGATACCACCTACGACTGCTGCACCTCTCCTGTCTACAGTATATAAGTTACTTCTTCACACAATTGCTATATTCTGTTCAAATTTGATGGACTGATTACATCGACTTAAGGTTGAGGGACTGATTACCTCAAACTTCTGTTCTTCACCATTCTCCTTTGTATGGACTGATGAAGCGACTGTGTGGCGAAACATTTCCTCATTAACGTTTCTTCAGGATTTCTTCAACTCTATATATCTTTGGTTAGGTCTTATTTAGATAATGTTGCACAGCTCTGGTCACCGTATTACAGAATGGATATAAATGCACTGGAAAACGTACAGAGGAGGATGACAAAGTTGATCCCATGTATCAGAAACCTTCCCTATGAGGATAGACTGAGGCCCTGAATCTGCACTCTCTAGAAAGGCAAAGAATTAGGGGGGATCTGATAGAGGTGTATAAATGAAAAACAGGAATAAATAAAAGGAATGTAAATAGTGTGCTAAAAATATCTAGACAAGACAGGACTCGCAGCAGTGGTTTAAAGTTGGAAAAATTCAGTTTCAGGAAGGATATAGGAAAACAATGGTTTGGTAATAGAGTTGTAGATGAGTGGAACAAACTCCCGAGTACCATCATAGAAGCTACATGATGACTTGCACATGAGCTTATTTCTTGGGTAGCATTGAAAATTGGGTAGGTCAAATGTTTGTTAGTGGGATGAATTGTAAAGGACCTGCCTAGTATGGGCCAACAGGCCTGCTGCAGTGTTCCTCCTTTCTTATGTTCTTATGAGTTGGTGTGGGTGAGTGTGAGTTGGACCTGACTAGCTTGTGCTAGTAAGTCTGATACCATGCTCCTTCCTTAAGTGGATGTGACCTAACCTGACTAGGCGGGTCATCGGTTTAAAGCAGGAGGTGACTTGTACCTGCCTTGTATGGGCCAGTAGGCCTGCTGCAGTGTTCCTTCTTTCTACTGTTCTTAAGTTTCCAGAGTGATGTGCACTCACAGCTTTGAGAAAGAGTCCCCCTGTTGGATGTCGCAGCCCTGAGCATGTTGTCATGCACCTTTTCAACGATGGTACCATCCAAACTCGACTGTTTGTAGGCAAGTGCTGTGCTAGATTTTGGTGCTGGAGCAACGAGTCTCTCATTCGGTAATGACTCTGGCAATATGGGAGGAGTTGCGTACTTCCAGCCCCTCAAGCCTGACTGGAAGTGAGGCTTGCAACCCCTGTCCATCCTCATAGGAGAGATTCAGTACACTCTCTATGATGATCTATAGGACGGAATCATATTCTTTGAGTTTCGAACTGCCGAAGGTGGGAAGCATCTCAAGAAGTAGGTAAGTTTTGGGAGGGAGAGGCACCTGGTGAGTAGGTTGAAGGCATAATGTGTGTCAGTGTCTTTAATTCTGTCTTCGAGTGTCCTGAGGTCTGAGATTTTTCCTGGAATCAGATCGATAACATTGGACGAAAGAGGAGTACCAAGGAGAAGTGCTAGTGGCTGGATCAATGGCTTGTACTCTTCGTAAAACAGAAGTGATGTCTTCAATAATCTGTCTATTTGTAGAAACTATTTCACATTTGGTGGGGAATAAAGATAGACCTCTATGAGAGGTCCTCAATGAGAGATTCTGTAGTACCCGCCAGAGTAATATCATCCAAGAACCAGATATTGAGTTCACTGAACAGTGTTTCTGTGACGTCCTTGATGACCAGGCAGAAAAGAAAAGAGGCTAGAGGGGTCCCCCTGTTGTACACCCTCCCACGAGTCAATTTCATGGTCCACAAACAGTAGCCCAGAAGTCTCACTTTAACACGACTGTATGCAAGGATAGAGGGAAGATATGTTTCCTCGTACCTCTTCCATTATCGTCGGGTTCAATTCCTTTATTCTGTCCTAATATACTCCGCTTAGATATGATCTCTATCGTAGTTGCAGATCTTTCCATATTCAGAGGGAACTTAAAGCTGGTGCTGCAAATGTAAGATCAGCTTGAATTACATTGTGCATCAAGGTCCTAATCTACTCAATTACTGTTTTCATAGCTCAATTTCCTCTTCTTTTGTATTACTCTTGGTGCAGACACCTGAAACTCCTGATTTCCTTATATGTTTATCCAGTTATTGGCTCCGTACTTGTGCAACGAATATTATGATAATCTTGACATGTCTTGTACATACTCCAAGATGATTTTTGGGTTGACGGTTCTACAGGCAGTTCTTAGTTTAGTGATCAAATGTTGTGTAAGTTTGTGATTTCTGTTTACCTCTGTCGACATGGTGGTGTACATTGTCTAAATTTCTCCCGCACTTCAAAAATATACAGTCTACTCTTCATGATTCTTTCTGGCTTGAACTTTCTTATTCTGTTATAGAACTCACCTAATTGTGGTTGCAGGGGTCGATTCATAGCTCTTGGGCCCGCATCTTTACTGGTCGCTACTAGGTCCTCTCTCTCTCTGCTCTCTGACTATGTATGGACCCTGCCTCCACTACGTCACTTTCCAGGCTGTACAACTTCCTGACAACTCTATGACTGATGAAATACTTCCTAACACCCCTGTGACTCATCTGAGTCTTCAACTTCCAACTGTAATCCCTTGTTGTTGTGTGCCATCTCTGGAACATCCTGTCTTTGTCCACTTTCTCAATTCCAAGCAGTATTTTACATGTCGTTATCATGTCCCCTCTATCCCTCCTGTCCCCCAGTGTCGTCAGTGTGTGTGTGTGTGTGTGTGTGTGTGTGTGTGTGTGTGTGTGTGTGTGTGTGTGTGTGTGTGTGTGTGTGTGTGTGTGTGTACATCTTTCCATGAAATAACAAATAATTCTCAACATACAATAATATCTCACACACAGGGTTCTACATGTCTCAATACAACAGCAACTTCTGGGAAGTAAGTACCATCATTATGTGATTCCACACCACATGTTGACGACCCACCTACCCACCAACTGGGGATGACCCACCAGCCCACCAACTGGGGATGACCCACCAGCCCACCAGCTGGGGACGACCCACCTACCCACCAACTGGGACGACCCACCGGCCCACGAATTGGTGACGACCCACCTACCCACCACCTACTGATGACCACCTCTCCACTTGATCCAGCAAATAAATTTAAAAAATCATGGATACTGAATAGCAAAAATACACATTGCATTCAACATGACTAACAAATAACTATAGCACGTCTTTCGCTCACCATGAGGCGGGCCAAAACAGCATGGGTTCGACTCCTTGGCTAGTTGCAGTGTCGTTCGTGGGAACAATATATATATATATATATATATATATATATATATATATATATATATATATATATATATATATATATATATATATATATATATATATATATATATATATATATATATATGTCGTGCCGAATATGCAAAACTGGTCAATTAGCAAGAACTCATTTAAAATTAAGTCCTTTCTAAAATTTTCTCTTATACTTTTAAAGATATATTTTTTTCATTAATGTTAATGCAAAAATTTTTAATTTTGCACCAAAAGAATCTTAGAAAACTTATCTAACCTTATTATAACAAGAACAATTTATTTTAGCCTAACCCAATTAAATATATTTTAGATTTATTTACAATAATTTAATACTAAATAAACACAGTGAAATATATTTTTTTCGTTAGGTTCAGAATGATTTTGGCGAAATTATTGCATACTCAAATTTTTGCTTGTCCTATATGGCAAGATGAGCGTTGCTATTTAAGCCAAGATCGCAAGTTCTGCCTATTCGGCACGACATATATATATATATATATATATATATATATATATATATATATATATATATATATATATATATATATATATATATATATATATATATATATATATATATATATATATATATATATGTATATATATATATATATATATATATATATATATATATATATATATATATATATATATATATATATATATATATATATATATATATATATAAAGAGACAACAAAACCCAGGAAATCATTTCCTTATTGGATACCCAAAAAAAAAAAAAAAAAAATATCGAGCACCTTGATTGATTGTAGCAGCTGACCTGTGATTTCGGAATTGTTTTCATAATTCAGTTCAACTCAGCACTGCTCTGTAAGTTAATTCAGTTCAACTCAGCACTACTCTGTCAGGTAATTCAGTTCAACTCAGCACTACTCTGTCAGGTAATTCAGTTCAACTCAGCACTACTCTGTCAGTTAATTCAGTTCAACTCAGCACTACTCTGTCAGGTAATTCAGTTCAACTCAGCACTACTCTGCCAGGTAATTTTATCAATTCTCCAGCAACTTCTGAGAATTTCCTGTTATTATTTTACACTAAACTGTCTCAAGAATAAATCTGCTTTTAGTACTGTAGCGCCTTTTTCTTAAATCCTTGTGCATTATTACAGCATAATACTGGATGCATACCTTGAAAATTCCTGGAATTTACCTTTACTGAGCATTTAATGCTGGCATTTCTAACTGGAAAATATGTTCTTTTAATTTATACCTCCCATATATATGCTCTTAAAAATTATTATTTGTAATACGGAGACACACACACACACACACACACACACACACACACACACACACACACACACACACACACACACACACACACACACACACACAATCACAGAGAGATCGACTGGGAAAACCTGGAGCCATATGGAGGTCCCGAAACATGGAGAGCCAAGATGATGGATGTAGTACTTGAAAACCTCATGCATCAACATGTCAGGGACACTACCAGAGAGAGAGGGGAGGATGAGCCAGCAAGACTGGATCTTGTGTTCACCCTGAGCAGTTCAGACATTGACGACATCACTTACGAGAGGCCCCTTGGAGCTAGCGATCACGTGTGTGAGGGAAAAGTTCAATAGATAGGAGTAGCGATATAGTAACAATAGTTTCATTGCCGGCTACTTGTTAAGGTAGGGTAAGTCCAGCTCCGGCAATTCCCCCCCTCTTTTCTCCCCCACCCCTAAAGTGATAGTTTGATTGCCGGCTGCTTGTTAAGGTAGGGTCAGTCTAGCTCCTGCTATCCCTTCCCCTCCTTCTTCCCCCCCCCGGAAAGGTGACGTGTGGGGGCTCCGGTCCAAACAGTAATCACTAAACTCACAGCTCCCAGCACTACTGTAAGTACATGCCTGCCTTGTATTCTAGTGGCTTTATTGGTTGAAAGCTTCACTTTTGACCAATAATAAACTTAGTCCTTTCAGTCTTGCTCTAGGTTGACTGTTGTAATGATCACCACGTCTTTTAGGTATTGTACTTATCATGGAGAGTGATTTCTTAAGCAGTGGGTAACCTGTCTATCTTTCCAGCTTGGATGACAAAGAGAGTCACCTGCCAATCAACGAGTAGAATTGAAGGAGACGGACTAATGTCCTGGAGACGTCCCCTGTTGTATTTACTTGCCAGTGCATATGTATGAAGAATCAGGACGTAACCCCTCATCATTGCAGCGGTACAAAACCTGATTTCCTGTCATCTGGAGAGATTATTTACGGCCACAAGAACGAGCCAGTGGGTTGTCACCAACACCTGCGACCCCCCCCCCACATCATCAGCAAGGGCTACGATTTCAACCACACGCAGTGTCACCAACACCAGACACCCATGTTCTATTTATATTAGCGTTGAATTCAGTTATCATTTATATTTTTCATTTTTCATTTTCTTTAAGGTAGGATTAATATTTCATATTTAAGTGTTTTATATTTTCTAAATAATAAAGTGTTTATGTTTGTCAGTTTTTATTTTTTTGCCAACCTTTGTAATACTATCTGAAGTTGTTACAAGGCTGAGTAAGTCTTCACAAGTGGCGACCTTGCCAGGATCAACTCAACTGAGTCAAGATTCAACTCCATCTCGAATCTACCATTGGAACTTCAACGCCTCATACCACAGACGGTTACCACCAGCCATGAGTAATCATTCTCTATGGTAGGACTACAGTACAGGTATTTGAAAGATTTGGTGATTGTTATCGTCTCAATTTATTGTAAGCCACCTTTTTGTTCGAGCTTGAAATACTTTGGAGGATTAGACTCTAGGGACCCGAGATTTTCCAGTGACAATTTGTTTCATTGAGCTCTTTATTTTATCAAGGGAACTGTCGTAGGACACTCTTGATTTGTTGGTGAGAAGATTGGATGGTCAAGTGACCCCATTCTACTTACTGTTTGTTCGGAGCCGGCATAGAACCCTTCGTTTTCATTAATACATATTGTTTAATTGAAGCAGGGATCGAGCCCTCTGGTTTATTTACAGTTTGAGCGGAGCAGGAATTGAACCCTCCATTTTCTTTAATACCCGTGTCATTTCCCCTGATAGTTTAAGTTATTCTTGCAAGAATGGAGGAATACCAGTTTTGGATGAATGCTGGAAGTAAGTTAGGAATAACAGGGAAAAATTTAGAATCTTTCATTAGTGCTAAGATCCAGGAAAGACTTGAAAGAGAGAGAATTGAGAGAGAAGAGAGACAGTTAGAAAGGGAAAGAGAAGAGAAAAAGGAGAAAGAGAACCTTGAAAGAGGGGAGAAAAAGGAGAGAGAGAGAATTGAGAGAGAAATCCAAGAAAGAGAAAGAGAAGACAAAAAGGAGCGTGATAGACTTGATCATGAAGAAAGAGCTAGGGAACGTGAGGAACAGGCTAAAATACGTGAGGAACAGGCTAAAATACGTGAGGAACAGGCTAAAATACATGAGGAACTGGCTAAAATATGGGAACTTGAGGAAAGAGCAAAGGATAGAGAATATGAGTTAAGGGAGAGAGAAAAGGATCGCGAGCTCGAACAAGCTCGCCTTGAATTAGAGAATAAAAAATTAACTTTCTCACAACAGCAATTAGACGAAAGAGTAATGGAACAACGTGCAGCTAGTGCACATATTCCAACACCTAATTTACCTCCCTTCACAGAGGGGGAAGACATAACTTCATACATTATCAGGTTTGAAAGTACTGCTACCCTCTGTGAATGGCCTGCTGACACCTGGGCTACTAGGTTAGGAAAGTTATTTTCTGGTACCGCTTTGAATATCTATGCAACTTTGTCGCAGGATATCATATGTAATTATAACCTACTGAAGAAGGCAATCCTTAAAGCACATCAAAAAACCACTTATTCTTACAGGAAAGATTTTAGGTATGCCACCTTACAGCCGGGCCAGAACTTTCAGCAGTTACAGGTAACACTCTTTCGTTTGTTCGACTTTTGGATAGAGAGTTCAGATCACAGTTATGAATCTCTTAGAGACTTCATGGTTGCTGACAAGTTCCTGACAGCTCTTCCTCACCAGATACGAACATTCATCAGAGAACGTAACCTGATTAAAGCTGAGGAAGTTGCTGAGGCTGCTGACCTGTATGCTGAGGCTCACAATTCCTATAAAGACCTAAAGGGATCGAACCCTAAGGGTAAGGGTTCATCAGACCTTAAGAAATCAAAACCTCTAGTGGAAAGTAAAATGACTTCTTTTATTCCTGTTTGTCATTTGTGTGGTGTTAAGGGACATAAACGTCCAGATTGCCCTTCTAAGAAGGTCCAAAAAGTTGGAAGATGTTTTAAAGACTGTAATGACCAAGCACCCTTCTGTTCAGGAACAGTTAATGGACTTAATGTATCTACCATTTTACGAGACACTGGATGCACATGTATAGTCATTTCTAATAAGCTGTTCCCTAATCTTAAAGAAACTCATTCCTCTGCTATACTTTCAGACTACTTGGGCCGTACGGACACTTTTCCTACCATCAGTTGTTACATTAGGTCTAAATGGTTCACAGGTTGGTCTGAAGCCGTACTAGCTCCCATCACTTCTTGCTCCGTACTAATAGGTAATGTAAAAGGTGCCATTCTTCCTTCTGAGGTTGACCTTTCATCACCAAAGGTGGACATAAGCTTTACAGATCCTCTTCCTGTAGAATCAGAGAAGCCCCTCGAAAGTTCAGATGAGACAATGTCTCGTGAGATTCATGTGGGATTAAAAACCAGTGACGCTACTCTCGAAAGCGAGGTATTAGGATCACCGGTTCACTTGTTAGATGAAAGTGAAGATATCACCTCCGATACCATGAATGTCTTGACTCGGGCTCAGACCAAAGCCCGGGCTTCTCCTACTATCCATCCTTTGGTTTTCCCTGACTTTAAGCCTTTAGATATATCGAAGGACTCCTTTGTCAATTTACAACATAATTGCCCTTCTCATCAGAATTGCCATAATGCCGCTAAACAAAATCAAGTTATCCAAAGGAAAAACTTTTCATATAAATTTGAATATATAAAAGGTATCTTGTACAAGTCAGTATTCAAATTAAATTCAGATGAGATAGACTATTCCATCTTAGTTGTTCCAAGTCAATGCAGAGAGACTGTTCTTAAAATGGCTCATGACCTGCAAGTGGCCGGACATTTCTCGCATCGTAAAACCTTAATTAAAATTAGGGAAACCTATTTTTGGCCAAAAATGTCCTCAGATGTCACTACCTATTGTAGATCGTGTAAAGTTTGCCAACTGTCATCCTCCCGAGGTACCAGGCGAGTACCTATGGTCAAAATGCCAGTCTTTACGGTACCCTTTGAAAGAGTAGCTATTGACATCGTTGGTCCTTTATCACCACTTTCATCTGGGGGACATAGATATATATTAACATTAGTTGATTATGCTTCGAGTTTCCCTGAAGCCATACCCTTAAAGACCATAACTACTACAGAGGTGGCTGAAGCCCTTTTGTCCATCTTCTCCAGAGTGGGCATCCCTAGAGAAATTTTGTCTGACCGTGGGACACAATTCACATCTGACTTAATGCAACATCTATACCAACTTCTGGGAGTGAAGCCTCTCTTCACCACACCCTATCATCCCAGCTGTAATGGGAGGATTGAGCGTCAGCATTCGATTCTCAAGTCCATTTTAAGGAAACTTTGCTCCCTTAAACCTAAGGAGTGGCATCGTTACCTACCCTGTGCTTTGTTTGCCATGAGGGAAGTTCCCAGTGACTCTTTGTGGTTTTCACCTTTTGAACTTCTCTATGGTAGACAGGCCAGAGGCCCATTGTCCATCCTTCATGACTTATTGACTAATGAGAACGTAAAGGCTGAGGTTCAGTCTTCTTATCAGTTTCTCCTTGACCTTAGATCCAAACTTGAGGAGACCTCTGACATAGTTTCGAAAAACCCAAGCTTGTCAATGGACCAGTACGAAACCTATTTTGATTCCAAAAGTCAGAGGAGAAGTTTTAAAGTAGGGGATGAAGTTCTGGTACTTTTGCCTATCAAGTCAAATAAATTATTAGTAGCATGGAAAGGTCCATATAAAGTATTAAAAATTTGTGGGAAAGTTGACTACCTCATAGAAGTCAAGGGGAAACCTAAGCTTTATCATATCAACATCCTTAAGAAGTTTTACCGAAGAAATTCGGTTAACGGCCTTAATAACTTTGACTTAGTTTTTCCACACGAACTACCATAATTTTTAAAGGGGTGGACCGGTAAGCCAGCGGAAGGCCTCGGTCAGATGACCAAAAGCTCCAAAGGCGGGTCATCATCTGACTAAGACCCGCGTCAGGAAACATTTGTCCTGTTTCCTGACGAACCTTACCTAACCTAACCTCCACACGAACTTGATAAGACAACTGAAGAATGTAAAGTGTGCGTAATTGACACCTCTGACTTAGGCTATGATAAAGAACTACATGACTTGGTGACTCTTGACCACTCGGGCGCAACCAACATTAATGTTAATGAATCTTTGGATGACCATAAGAGACTTGAACTACTTCAATGTGTGAGTAACTTTTCAGACGTCTTTACTGATATTCCAAGTGTTACCTCCACGGTAGTCCACAAGATTGACTTAGTGACAGACAATCCTATCAAACGAAAATTATACCCAATTCCAGTTCACCTTAGGGATGCATTTGACCGAGAGGTAGACAAATTATTAAAACTAAAGATCATTGAACCTTCAGTATCTTCATATTGTTCACCAGTAGTCATGGTTAAGAAGGAGGATAATTCATATAGACTTGCTATTGACTTCAGAGGCCTTAATGCTATAACTCGGTGGGATGCTGAGCCTATGCCCTTAATAGATAGCGATCTACACAAATTTTATGACTCTTCCTTCTTTTCAGAGATTGATATTGCGCAGGCATATCATCAAGTAATGTTAGATCCTTCTTCTAAGCAGTACACCGCTTTTCCTACCCACCAAAGACTGATGCAATATAGAACTATGCCCTTCGGTTTGGTAACTGCCTGTGCTACCTATGTGAGACTGATGAGAAAGGTCTTGGGTAATATGCCAAATGTTTCAGTTTATTTTGATAAAATTTACGTAATGACATCCACATGGGGCGAACATATCCAAACATTAACATCAGTTTTGCGTAGGCTACGCTCACATGGCCTCACTGCCAAGCCGAAGAAATGCTTCCTTGGGTATAACAAGATTAGATATCTTGGACTGATACTTTCTAATAACTCTCTACAGCCTCTTCCCAGTAAGATCAAAGCTTTATTAGAATTTAAATTCCCCAAAACCAAGAAGCTCATGCGTAGCTTTCTTGGTTCTGTAAATTTTTATGCACGGTTTATCCCGAACCTTACCGATCTTACAGGCATCTTATCCGACTTCCTTAAAAAGTCTGTGAAGGAACCTCTTGAACTTTCTGACGTAGCTCAGAAAAAGTTTAATGAGATTAAAAGTATCTTTTCGAAAGACCCTATACTTAAGATTCCAGATATTAATAAAACATTTTGTTTGAGAACTGATGCCTCCAATACTGGCTTAGGTGCAGTGTTACTACAATACCATGATGGTACTCCCTTCCCTGTATGCTTCCTAAGCCGGAAACTCCTTTCCGCAGAAACGAGATACTCCACAATGGAAAAGGAATGTTTAGCCCTTGTGTGGGGTATCTCCAAACTTAAATTTTATTTGCTGGGAAAAGAATTCATTTTAGAAATGGACCACAAACCTTTGATATACCTAGAACCTATGGTCAAAATGCCAGTCTTTACGGTACCCTTTGAAAGAGTAGCTAATGACATCGTTGGTCCTTTATCTCCACTTTCATCTGGGGGACATAGATATATATTAACATTAGTTGATTATGCTTTGAGTTTCCCTGAAGCCGTGACCTTAAAGACCATAACTACTACAGAGGTTGCTGAAGCCCTTGAAAATTACTTTGAGAGGCCGATTCCTTTTCTTTGTGAACCACCCGATTCTCTGAAAATTTGCCACCTGGGTCATGTCTCTCTCACCTATCACCTTCATGATACCTTCAATCGCTTTTTTCTACTCCTGCTTTCTTTCATCATAAGTTTCCCCTTTAGCTTTGTCTAGCCCATAGACAAAAACTGATCTCTCCCTTTCCACCTCCCACTGTGACTCCCATTGCATCCTCTGAGGTGTTTTAGTTCCTTCCCATGGAGTGTTCCTTCCTTCAGTCCCTTCACTAGCTATGGCCCCTATGCTCATTGGTTTGTCCTTCCTGCTCACCTGTTCCTGGCCCCAACAAGTGTCTGGTAAGGTCCCTGCACATGTCTTGGTTCCTTCAATGCCTTCCAACCTCTCATTCTGTCCTAGTGTGCTCCCTGTCTTTGATTTGGCCCCATGTGGGTTTGACAGGACCTCTGCATACAGTTTAGCTTCCATGCTTCCTTCAGACCCAATGTCTGTGTCTGATGTAGCCATTGCTGATGCTACTTCTGTATTATCTTTGTCTCTATGCTGTTTCAGATGTCTCAGCTCCTCTTCTAAGCTTTGTATCTTGGTTTCTGCTGCTGTGGCATGTTGCTTCCACCTTCTGCATTCTGCTGCTAACCTCTCCTCCATCTTCCTTGCAAGCTCATCTAGCCTCCTTCCCCAGTCTTCCCCCCTTTTTTTGAGCTCTGCCTCCCAGTCCTCCCTCCCAGATTCGTCCTTTGTTCTCATCCCAGTTCTAGGTTCCCCCACTGCTCCACAGAAGGAAGGAGGAGAGATGGTTAGGGGGAGGGGAATGGATGGTTTTGGGGAGTGGGGATAGATGGTTATGGGGAGGGGAAGGATGGTTATTGGAGGGGGAGAGGTAGTTGGGGGAGGGGGTTAGATGGTTTGGGGAGGGGTTAGATGGTTTGGGGGAGAGGTAGGTGGCTAGCAGGAGGGGGAGGGGTGGTTAGGGGAGGGGGAGAGGTGGTTAGGGGAAGGGGGAGTACATGTTTGTGTCAAGTGTATATGTGCTTGCATATGTTTGCTTGTGTATGTGTGTGTGCATGTGTGGGAGAGAGAGGGATGGGATTAAGGGGGGAGGGGGAGAGGGGAGGGGGAGAGAAGGATGAGTGACCCTGTGTATAGGATTAGTAGGGAAGGGAGGGGAAAGAGGCTGAGGGTAAAGTGACCACTTGATAACGGGGTCCTTACGGGTGTGTGTGTGTGTGCATGTGTGTGCGTGTGTGTGTGTGTGTGTGTGTGTATGTGTGTGTGTGTATGTGTGTGTGTATGTGCATGTGTGTGCACGTGTGTGCATGTGTGTGTATGTGTGTGTATGTGTGTGTTTGTGCATGTGTGTGTTTGTGTGTGTGTGTGTGTATGTGTGTGTGTGCATGTGTGTGCATGTGTGTCCATGTGTGTGCATGTGTGTGTGTGTGTGTTTGTGTGTGTGTGTGTGTGTGTGTGTGTGTGTGTGTGTGTGTGTGTGTGTGTGTGTTGCAACCCCTGAATGGGTTGCAATGATTAATATGTATATACATATATAATTATTGCCTTTTCCTATAATTTTATATTGCTAGTATTTGCGATAATAGCTAAATCATAAATGTATTGCTTTATATTGTTATTTGACTTATCTTCCTTTGGTTAGGTAGGATGTAACATATTATGTGCTCAGTTCAAGTCTTGATTGTCTAACTATTGTAATTATCGCTTGTGGCTCGTTAGACTGCCAGCTTCTGTTTCTGAGCAGCAGCTGTTCACGGAGCTATCACGTGATCGAGGGGGGGTGTCCTCACCTCGCCTGAAGTATTCAGTCTGGTCTAGACTCTCTTGGTGGTTGGACAGATTGTCTGTCGCATTATTCTTGTTAGTTCTGTATAACTCTGTTCACAGAACATTGTATAGACTTAGTAATTTTCGACGTTGTACTGAGGTTGTGTGTCGAATAGACACTCTGAGCAACTCAGGTCCTGAGCTGTAGCTTCTGACCTAACTTGTACTGGTATCTGTGTATTATCACAGTTGGGGATTTTCTTATGCTGAACTTAGATTCAGTAGTATGGGAGTTTTGTGACTTTTGTGGAGGATCTGCAGATGGTCCCTACTTAGTGTAGTTATATTATCTCCTTGATCCTGATTGTGTCGCAGTTGCTTGTTATATTGCTATTGGGCTTAGCATTCTTTTTATTGTTCAAGCAGACTGTTCTGATTGCCAGTTGGTTAAGAAGTTAGTTTATTTGAGGACTTTGTCAGTCACTTGTTTAAGTCTAGTCGAGTCGTGAGACATAGCAAACTACTTAGAGCACTTGCACACATACACACAAACTTACTTGTACATATTTGTAATATCTTATTAAATGTTAATGTACCAGATGGAACTTAAGAATTATAAATGTGATATGTGCTTTCAGCACAATACTATTGTATACGAGAGATGTGATTATTTTTATTTTGATTATTATTAATTTAATTTAACTTGATGATATACCTCTAGACTTAATAAATTTATTAAATTTTAATTTCTCTAGTTAGTAGCCTACCAGTTGTAATCCTGAAGCACTATTGAATCATAATGAATTCTAATGGATAATTGGACAAGGATACTGACTACTTGTTACGAAAACCCAGTAACAGGCTGGATGCTAGAAGGGCAGTCCTTTCTAGCTTTCACTGGAGATCTCTAAGCTTTTAGAATCACGTTTTTGCAACAAATGGGGGCCTGTCTGGGATGCTCTTGATCCAAGGTGTTGGAGAAATTGTCCAGTTTGACATACTAGTAACTCTATGATCAAACACTTTGAGTATTTTCCTAATCTGAAGACTTTGAGTTTAGTCTTGTACAACATACTAGGTGGATGTATGTACTTGACTGAGTCTCTTGATCCAAGGAGATGGAAATACTGTTTTTGAGCTCTAACTCTAAGACGACCAACATTAAAATTCCTATTAGGATTATAGTTTCCCATAATCACTCTCTCGTAGTACATTTATTTTCGTGATGAATGCCAAAGTGACACAGTTAATTGATACTCTGACTTCGTCTGAGTTAAGTACATTAAAACTTCAGACGTGTTGGAGAGTAGCCAAATATCTCGGTGTGACGTATAACAGGAATTACACCGCAGAAACTGTCAGAGCGTTAATTAAAGATATATTGTTTCCTGCTCACACAGAGATGTCTGATTATGATTCAGATACAGAAAACCTAGTGTCACAATTAGGAAGTATGACTCTATTTGATTACTTAGAAGAAAGAGCAACTATGGCAGAAGTGTCTGAGCCTAGTGAACCTCTGCTCACACCTTCCCGCCTCACTGACACAATAGTACAGAGTATAGCTGGTTGGATGACTCAGCCACATACTAGTACAGTGTATGATACACCTGTATCTACTTATCCTAGACCAGATCTAGACTCTCTAGAGACGGCTGGACGAAGTGTCTGACCTAAGGACCGTCCAGACCACGTTAGATTCTTTACTCCTCCGTTACCCACTGGTCCTATCTCTCAGGAACAGTTTGAGAGGTTTGAATGCCTCATAATGTTGCAGACTGCACAAATAGAGGCACAGAGGAAATTGAACGAAGATTTCCAAAGAGAAAATGTTCATCTGGGAAGACAACAGACTGATAGATCACAGGACACATTTAATGTGCAGAAAGCTGCATCCATGGTTCCTAAGTTTTTTGAGAGTGACTTAGACACCTATTTTGATGTGTTTGAGAACCAGGCACGTGCTATGAACTGGCCACATAAGCACTGGGCTACCTTGTTGCACACAGCTTTGACAGGAAGAGCTCAAACTTGTACTGCTGCTTTACCATTTGCCAAGTACATTAGTTATGATGCTGTCAAGCTAACTATTCTAGAGACATATAACTTGTTACCCATAAGTTATCAAAGCGCATTTCGTACGTTACAACGACGACAAGATCAAACTTGTGTAGAGTTTGCTCGTGAGAAAAAAGTTGCATTTGAGAGGTGGTGTAGGTCTGCAAAGTGTAACAATTATGACAGCCTTGTTCAGTTGTTACTACACGAAGAGTTTAACAACTGTATGTCTGCTGACATACAAGAATACCTGATCGATCATACTATCTCGGATATTCTGGAAACTGC
This sequence comes from Cherax quadricarinatus, assembly GCF_038502225.1. NCBI lineage: Eukaryota > Metazoa > Arthropoda > Malacostraca > Decapoda > Parastacidae > Cherax > Cherax quadricarinatus. Next base: position 12,478,190 of record NC_091384.1, on the reverse strand, counting down.
AGCATTAGCAGACTATTATGAGATTTCTCACAAACTTGTACGTACTAAAACACAGAGAAACAAGGTAACTAAAAATTGTCCTAGAAGTTGGCAACCTAAATCAGCTGCTCATTGCCGGCCTGATGTACCTGCTACTGTAACTTCTCGTACCTTTACCAGGAAAACTCACAATCCTGAATCTGTCTGTGTGGCTAGACAGAAATCTGATATCGAGAAGAAGAAAGTTAAATGTACCTATTGTAACAGAAAAGGACATGCTAGAGAGTATTGCTGTAAGTTGGAAAGAGATGTGAGAGACAGTCGTGCGGCTGGCGCCCCCACACAAGTCTTATCCTCTTCAGAGCAACAAAGGCACCAAAATCCTAGTAATACCTCTGATCCTACTGTTTTAGATAATATTACTCAGGATAGATGACTAGCGTCAGAAAGTGCATCTGACGAAAAGATTCGTTCAGCGATGAGTCCTTACTTTTCGAGAGGTAAAGTAGGATTTGACGAATCACATCTAACTGAGATAATTACTTTCAGAGACACTGGCAGTTATCTCACTTTATTAAGAGAAGATGTACCGCACATAACTGATGATATCTATTGCAAGATAGATGTATTGTTAGAAGCCTATGGTGGGGCTGTTATAAAAGTACCTCTTCATAAAGTTTACATTGAAACAAGCTATTATACTGGTTATATTTCAGTGGGTATATCCAGTGGAGTATTTCCCATCAGGTCAGTGGACTTGTTGATAGGGAACGATATCCTTCATGCTGGTATATGTAAAGAACCACATTGATGATAATTATGCCATTGAAGCTTGTAGAGAGAAGCCTATTTTATTTCCTCTCAGCGCAATCACTAGAGCTATGTCAAAGATTCAACAGTCATCCTTGTCTCCTGTTGTGTTAGTGGATGACAATGATTTGGGCTTGAATATGTTGTTTAGTGACGCTCTGCGCCCAGGATCATTAACATTAACTCCCCCCGGTCAGCAACCTAGTCAGGACACAACTGACGTTAAATTTCTAACTCATGATGATTTAATCAAGGATCAGTTTGTTGATCAGTCACTGGAAAGACTGAGAGATATAGCAGTTACTGAGAGTGAAGCAAAGGATCTTGATAATTGTTACTATTATAGTAACGGTGTACTGATGGAGAAAAATACATGTAAGTTGTCAGCTGATAGTGTTTCCACCACAGTCAAGCATCTCGTAGTGTTACCAGTTACATTTCGTGAACAAGCCATTGATTTTGCTCACAATAGTCCCATTGGAGGACATTTGGGTGTCAAGAAGACACTCGGTAAACTGGCAAAACATTTTACTTGGCCAAAGATGAAGGAAACAGTAGCTGATCATGTGCGACGTTGCCACGTGTGTCAAGTGACAGGCAAGCCAGCACACACACCTCCACCTGCACCTCTCATTCCTATCACCGTGGATGGTGAACCATTCTCACGTCTTATTATTGATTGTGTTGGTCCTTTGCCTAGAACCAAACTAGGAAACCAATACTTATTTACTATTATGGACGCTGCAACACGCTATCCCGAAGCTATTCCTATGAGAAAAATTAATGCTTGTGCTATTGTGAGAGCGCTGATGAAATTTTTCTCCCAGGTTGGATTGCCACGAGAGATACAATCAGATCAGGGATCTAATTTCACTTCTAAGATCTTTCGAGAAGCATTATCCCACCTAGGAATAAAGTCTGTACTTTCAACCAGTTATCATCCACAGTCACAAGGTGCTCTAGAGAGATTTCATCAGACACTGAAGTCCATGATGAGAGCTTATTGTGAACATTTTTCTAGAGACTGGGATGAGGGTATACCTTTTCTTCTGTTCGCTATGAGAGAAAGTGAGCAAGAAAGTCTCGGATTTAGTCCATTTGAATTAATATTCGGACACCAAGTGCGTGGTCCTCTCGCAGTGTTGAAAGACGTGTGGACAGGAAAATCAAATCCATCATTGAGTACTTCACCTTCATTAATGCAGCAACATTTGACAGCCGCTAGAGAGCTAGCTTCGAAAAACCTAGTTTCAGCCCAAGCTAGAATGAAGCAACATTATGACAAGCGTGCTGTCTCTCGCTCTTTTAAAGCAGGAGATAAGGTGATGGCTCGGAAATTAGTACCAGGTCATGCTCTACAAGCCAGGTATGATGGTCCCCTGGAAGTAGTGAAAAAGCTTAGCGACGTAAATTATTTGGTACGTACGCCTGGGAAAAAGAAATCTAATCATGTGTACCATGTTAACCAGCTTAAGACATACTACGCTAGTCCTCTACCTACTACATCTATTCTTCCTAGGACAGAGGAAGAAAACGTCAGTCTACCTGACATCTCTAGAGGTATAGAGGTGCGCTTAGAAAATTCAGTGGCTCTACAATCTCTGGACGATTTTCTTAGTAACCTGGGGATTGATAAAGCTGGTGATACTATAAACATGATTTTGCATTTCCCTGAATTGTTCAGTGATGTTCCTAAACGTTGTACTCTAGGTGTACATGACGTTGATGTACAGGGAGCATCACCCATTAAGCAATCACCATATAGGATGAGTCCAACAAAGCATAAAGCATTGAGAGAAGAGGTTGATTTTCTGTTGTCTCACGGACTTATTGAGCACAGTAAAAGTCCATGGGCATCTCCCTGTATTTTAGTGCCTAAACCTGATGGTAGTTTCAGGATGTGCACTGATTACAGGAAAGTGAACTCTGTCACCTTGCCTGATGGTTATCCTCTACCTCGCATTGACGACCTTATTGACCGTGTGTCAGGAGCCCAGTTTGTCAGCCGTTTAGATCTCTTACGAGGCTATTATCAAGTCCCGCTTACTGAACGTGCTCAAGAAATATCTGCTTTTACTGTTCAAGATGGATTGTTTAACTACCTCGTCACCCCCTTCGGCCTATGTAACGCGGCTTCTTCATTCCAACGTATAATGAACGAGTTGACCCACAACTTAGAAGGAGTAGAAGCCTACCTTGATCCAATTCCCTAAATCGACTTAGTGGTGTACAGTGACGAGTGGGAACAGCACTTGACGGGTCTCAGAGCATTGTTTGAGAGACTGGCGCACTACAACTTCACTGTTAACTTAGCTAAATGTAGTTTTGGTCAAGCCAAGATTACCTATCTAGGCTTTTGTATCGGCCAAGGTGAGATTGCTCCTATTGAGGCTAAGGTTCGTGCAATTTTTGAATTTCCAGTACCACAGGATAGGAAGGGAGTACAGAGATTCCTGGGTATGGCAGGATATTATCGCAGGTTCTGTCCAAACTTTTCTCAGATTGCAGCTCCTCTCACTGAACTTACTAGTAGCAAAGTTCAGTTCACCTGGACTAGAGATTGTTCAGACTCGTTCAGAAGGTTGAAGCGCTTGCTATCCTCTGCTCCTGTGTTGAAAAGTCCTAATTTCAATCTTCCCTTCTTTTTACATATAGATGCGAGTGGTTATGCAGTGGGTGCTGTGCTGCTCCAACAGTCAACATCCACTGACATTCTCCATCCTATATGTTACTATTCATCTAAACTTAAACGACACCAGAAAAATTATGCCACTATTGAGAAAGAGGCTCTAGCTCTTGTGGTGTCCTTGGAACATTTTGACGTGTATTTGGGCACTTCCCCATTTAAAATTAACGTTTTTTCAGACCACAATCCACTCACTTATATTAACACTATGAAAAGTAAAAATGCTAGGATCATGAGGTGGGCCCTCAGAATCCAACCTTATTCTATTAGTATAAAACACGTAAGTGGTCATTGTAATGTAATTGCTGACGCTCTGTCACGTCCTTAATAATTATCATTTACATTAAATTAACGTAATTTTAATGCCCAAATACCTTTTGTTACTTGCTATGTCAAATTCAGTAGAATAACTTAATCCCTCCAGCCCATATTAACGATGTATGCTCATGTCATGTCTAATTATTATATTTATATATTCACAGTAGTGATGTGTATGAGGAGGAGATAAGCTGAGAGATGAGTGGGTAGTGTCGTGTGGGCGATGTTACTGCTTGGCGGAACACTGTCCTGCCGCAGACCCCCCCCCCCCTTCACTACACACCTTAAGCTGTTTCATACTCAGATGTCCATACTACATAGCATTCCATAACCACTACTTAAGAGTGGAATGCAGTCTCCTCTACTATGTTCGAGCCTCAACGTGCCCTACTTGTATACGCTATCCTGTCTCTACACTGATGTACATAACCACGAGAATGCAGAGATATGATACTGTGTACTGCCCTAGTACTAGGGGCATATCTTATTGTATAAACGCTGTGAAATTATAGAGGTGCTTGGCACAAGAGTGACTCTGATTAATGTTTATATTATATTGTTAGTAATGTAACCTGAGTAATCAGTAATGTGAAAGACATTAATGCAACTCCTAGTGCGACCGTTTGTCGTGTTGGGGGGGGGTGTTGCAACCCCTGAATGAGTTGCAATGATTATTATGTATATATATATAATTATTACCTTTTCATATAATTTTATATTGCTTGTATTTCCGATAATAGCTAAATCGTAAATGTATTGCTTAATATTGTTATTTGACTTAGCTTCCTTTGGTTAGGTAGGATGTAACATATTATGTGCTCAGTTCAAGTCTTGATTGTCTAACTACTGTAATTATCGCTTGTGGCTCGTTAGACTGCCAGCTTCCGTTTCTGAGCTGCAGCTGTTCACGGAGCTATCACGTGATTGGGGGGGGTCCTCACCTCACCTGAAGTATTCAGTCTGGTCTAGACTCTCTTGGTGGTTGGACAGATTGTCTGTCTCATTATTCTTATTAGTTCTGTATAACTCTGTTCACAGAACATTGTATAGACTTAGTAATTTTCGACGTTGTACTGAGGTTGTGTGTCGAATAGACACTCTGAGCAACTCAGGTCCTGAGCTGTAGCTTCTGACCTAACTTGTACTGGTATCTGTGTATTATCACAGTCGGGGATTTTCTTATGCTGAACTTAGATTCAGTAGTATGGGAGTTTTGTGACTTGTGGAGGATCTGCAGATGGTCCCTACTTAGTGTCGTTATATTATCTCCTTGATCCTGATTGTGCCGCAGTTGCTTGTTACATTGCTATTGGGCTTAGCATTCTTTTTATTGTTCAAGCAGACTGTTCTGATTGCCAGTTGGTTAAGAAGTTAGTTTATTTGAGGACTTTGTCAGTCACTTGTTTAAGTCTAGTCGAGTCGTGAGACATAGCAAACTACTGAGAGCACTTGCACACATACATACAAACTTACTTGTACATATTTGTAATATCTTATTAAATGTTAATGTACCAGACGGTACTTAAGAATTATAAATGTGATATGTGCTTTCAGCACAATACTTTTGTATACGAGAGATGTGATTATTATTATTTTGATTATTAATTTAATTTAACTTGATGATATACCTCTAGACTTAATAAATTTATTAAATTTTAATTTCTCTAGTTAGTAGCCTACCAGTTGTAATCCTGAAGCACTATTGAATCATAATGAATTCTAATGGATAATTGGACAAGGATACTGACTACTTGTTACGAAAACCCAGTAACAGGCTGGATGCTAGAAGGGCAGTCCTTTCTAGCTTTCACTGGAGATCTCTAAGCTTTTAGAATCGCGTTTTTGTAACAGTGTGTGTGTGTGTGTGTGTGTGTGTGTGTGTGTGTGTGTGTGTGTGTGTGTGTGTGTGTGTGTGTGTGTGTATTTGCCTAGTGCAGGTGTGTGTGTGTATGTGTGTATATGTGTGTGTTTGTGTGTATGGGGGAGGTGTGATGGGGAGATACTGCTAATACATACCAGTGATTCTGAGTTCTAAAAAGTGGAAATTGCTACTTGGGTCTAAAGCTTCTATTAGTGTCTACCCTTGTGTGTGTGTGTGTGTGTGTGTGTGTGTGTGTGTGTGTGTGTGAGGGAGAGATGGTTAGGGGGGTAGGGTTTGTGCAGATGAAAGATCCGTTATACCTCTCTGTCGTGTAGGCTCAAATTTAGTCCCAGCTGTCTTTCCTAGTAATGCTACTTTCTCCACTTATTGCCCTTTCTGGATTTAAGTATCAATTACTGCTGGTTATTATCCTATTCCTTGTTCACATTGAGAGAGGACTTCCTAGCTTCCTAAGTATTCATACTGCTAATAACTACCGGTAGTAATACTATGCTACCCCTCGCTAGTCTGCTCTACACCTCACACTCTCGTCAACATTATCTTCACTTTATCTATGCTAATTCTACTCTAATTCTGGTAATAGCTTGCAGGAGTGAGTGACTAGTGTCTAACAGTGATGCAAAACCAGAATCCAGAGCCCACAACATGCAAACCACAATAGATGAGTAATACTTGCGCTGGCCACGGTGCGGTGGCAAGTTGCCAGATGCTGATGAGGTAGTCGTCGTACATAGGCCTTAAATCACTATTTTGGAGATCCTTCACCCTTGATGTTTATAACCATATATGCTCATACATCCCGCGTTCCTCACGCGATTTCACTTTTCACTTATGATAGTGTACACTTCACATTATATACACTTCACTTTATATGTATAATGGCACACAACTTGTGACGTCACTGCCTCAGCAGGCCTACTACTGCCACCTTCCCTTGTTGTATATTTTATTTTTCCTTTCTCCTTTTGCTTATTAACTTTTTCACTCTCACTGTATGGTGTCCCACATTTTACTTGTTAACCAAATGCTGGTAATTCTTGAACACCCGCTTCCACACTTACTTTGATCTTTGTATGTTTGAATCTGTGTGGCAACAGTGCCTAGTAGACCCACAACGGTTTGGCACTTTGAAATATTAATGATTTCAGGCTTCCTCTCGACTTTTTTTAACTAATAACTTTAGTTATCACTCGTAGGATTGTTCGCTGATGCTGTCACTACCACTGATTACTGCTAGCAGTTACTGCACGCCTTAAAAACACTAAGGTTCTCGGAGCCTTGTCATCCACGTCTGCACCCACTGTGTGTGTGTACTCACCTAACTGTACTCACCTAATTGTGGTTGCAGGGGTCGAGACTCAGCTCCTGGCCCTGCCTCTTCACTGATCGCTACTAGGTCCTCTCCCTCTCTGCTTCCTGAGCTTTGTCATACCTCGCCTTAAAACTATGTATGGTTCCTGCCTCCACTACTTCACTTGCTAGGCTATTCCACTTCCTGACGACTCTATGACTGAAGAAATACTTCCTAACGCCCCTGTGACTAGTCTGAGTCTTCAGCTTCCAGTTGTGACCCCTTGTTTCTGTGTCCCCTCTATGGAACATCCTATCTCTGTCCACCTTGTCTATTCCCCGCAGTATCTTGTATGTCGTAATCATGTCTCTCCTGACCCTTCTGTCCTCCAGTGTCGTCAGTCCGATTTCCCTCAACCTATCCTCGTACGACATTCCCCTGAGCTCTGGGACTAACCTTGTTGCAAACCTTTGTACTTTCTCTAACTTCCTGACGTGCTTGACCAGGTGTGGGTTCCAGACTGGTGCTGCATACTCCAGTATGGGCCTAACATACACAGTGTACAGTGTCTTGAACGATTCCTTGTTAAGGTATCGGAATGCCATTCTCAGGTTTGCCAGGCGCCCGTAGGCTGTAGCAGTTATTTGGTTGATGTGTGCCTCCGGTGATGTGCTTGGTGTTATGGTCACCCCAAGGTCTTTCTCCCTGAGTGAGGTCTGTAGTCTTTGTCCACCTAGCCTATACTCTGTCTGCGGTCTTCTTTGCCCTCCCCAATCTTCATGACTTTGCATTTGGCAGGATTGAATTTGAGAAGCCAGTCCAGGTCTCTTTGCAGTCCTGCCTCATCCTCATCTGATTTAATTCTTCTCATCAACTTCACATCATCTGTGAATAGGGATACTTCAGAGTCTATTCCTTCCATCATGTCATTTGCATATATCAAAAATAGCACTGGTCCTAGAACTGACCCCTGTGGGACCCAGCTCGTCACAGGCGCCCACTGTGATACCTCTTCACGTACCATGACTCGTTGTTGCCTCCCTGTCAGGTATTCCCTGATCCATTGCAGTGCCCTCCCTGATATATGCGCCTGATCCTCCAGCCTCTGCACTAATCTCTTGTGGGGAACTGTGTCAAAGGCCTTCCTGCAGTCTAGGAAAATGCAATCAACCCACCCTTCTCTCTCGTGTCTTACTTCTGTTACCTTGTCATAAAACTCCAGAAGGTTTGTGACACAGGATTTGCCTTCCATGAACCCATGCTGGTTTTCATTTATAATCTTGTTCCGTTCCAGGTGTTCCACCACTCTCCTCCTGATAATCTTCTCCATGACTTTGCACACAATACATGTCAGAGACACAGGTCTGTAGTTTAGTGCCTCATTTCTGTTTCCTTTCTTGAATATGGGGACTACATTTGCTGTCTTCCATTTCTCAGGTAGTTGCCCAGTTTCAAGGGATGTGTTGAAGATTGTGGTTAGGGGCACGCACAGCATCTCTGCTCCTTCTCTAATTACCCATGGGGAGATGTTGTCCAGTCCCATCGCCTTTGAGGTTATCAAGGTCACTTAGCAGCTTCTTCACCTCCTCCTCGGTTGTTCGTATGTCATCCAACACTTGTTGGTATATTCCCTCTTGATGCTCCCTTCTGTGCTGTCTTCCCACAGCCCTTCCTGTCTCTACTGTAAAAACTTCCTTAAATCTTCTGTTTAGCTCCTCACATACCTCCTGATCATTTCTTGTGAGTTCTCCACCTTCTGTCCTTAATCTGATCACCTGGTCTTTGATTGTTGTCTTCCTCCTGATGTGGCTATACAACAGTTTCGGGTCAGTCTTGATTTTTGATGTTATATCATTTTCATACTGTCGCTGTGTGTGTGTGTGTGTGTGTGTGTCTGTCTGTCTGTCTGTCTGTCTGTTTGTCTGTATCTGTGTACTCACCTAATTGTCGGTGCAGGGCTCGAAACGTGTGTGTGTGTGTACTCACCAAGTTGTGGTTGCAGAGGTCGATTCATAGCTCCTGTCCCCGCCTCTTCACTGGTCGCTACTGGGTCACTCTCCCTGAATCCCTGAACCATGAGCTTCATCATACCTCTCCTTAAAGCTGTGTATGGATCCTGCCTCCACTACATCGCTTCCCAAACTATTCCACTTCCTGACTACTCTGCGACAGAAGAGGCACTTCCTAACATCCCTGTAATTCATCTGTTTCTTCAACTTCCAACTGTGTCCCTTTGGTGCTGTGTCACATCTCTGGAACATCCTGTCTTTGTCCACCTTGTCAATTTCTCTCATTATTTTACATGTCGTTATCATGTCCTCCATATCTCTCCTGTCCTCCAGTGTCGTCAGGTCGATTTCCCTTAACCTCTCTTCGTAGGACATACCCCTTAGCTCTGGAACTAGTCTTGTTGCAAACATTTGCACTTTCCCTAGTTTCTTCACGTGCTTGGCTAGGTGTGGGTTCCAAAGTGGCGCCGCATACTCCAATATGGGCCTAACGTACACAGTGTACAGGGTCCTGAACGATTCCTTATTAAGATGTCGGAATGCTGTTCTTAGGTTTGCTAGGCGCCCATGTGCTGCAGCAGTTATTTGGTTGATGTGCGCCTCAGGAGGTGTGCCTGGTGTTATACTCACCCCAAGATCTTTTTCCTTGAGTGAGGTTTGTAGTCTCTGGCCCCCTAACCTGTACTCTGTCTGTGGTCTTCTTTGCCCCTCCCCAATTATCATGACTTTGCACTTGGTGGGATTGGATTCCAGGAACCAGTTTCTGGACCAGGACTGCAGCCTGTCCAGATCCCTTTGTAGTTCTGCCTGGTCTTCGACCGAATGAATTCTCATCAACTTCACGTCATCTGCAAACAGGGACACTTCGGAGTCTATTCCTTCCATCATGTCATTCACAAATACCAGAAACAGCACTGGTCCTAGGACTGACCCTTGTGGAACCCCACTCGTCACAGGTGCCCACCCTGACACCTCACCACGTACCATGACTCGCTGCTGTCTTCCTGACAAGTATTCCTTGATCCATTGTAATGCCTTCCCTGTTATCCCTGCTTGGTCCTCCAGTTTTTGCACTAATTTCTTGTGTGGAACTGTGTCAAACGCCTTCTTACAATCCATGAAAATGCGATCTACCCCCCCCTCTCTATCTTGTCTTACTGCTCTCACCCTGTCATAGAACTCCAGTAGGTTCGTGACAGAGGATCTCCAATACCTGAAACCATGTTGGCTGCTGTTGATGAGATCATTCCTTTCTAGGTGTTCCACCACTCTTCTCCTGATAGTCTTCTCCATGTCAGTGACACTGGTGTGTGTGTGTGTGTGTGTGTGTGTGTGTGTATGTGTGTGTGTGTGTGTGTGTGTGTGTGTGTGTGTGTGTGTGTGTGTGTGTGTGTGTGTGTGTGTGTGTGTGTGTGTGTGCTAGCTGAATAATCACACAGGCTTAGATTATAAAATACAATGGCACCATTTTCATCATTTCCACGAGCTGTGATAAAGTACCGTCCAGTGACTGTGGTCTAGGTATGGTGGCAGCTTCTGAGGCACTATAACTATGCCTTCACCATGTGATGTCATAAACTCTAGTACATGTTTGTCATCTCAAGCGAATATAACAATACTCATTAGTTCTCATGGTTGAAGACGTGTAATTAAGGCAAAGATTTATAATACTGCTTAGATGATGAATAAGACATATGGATATATTTTAAAGATACCAAGATGTTATTCGTATGTCTTATTCGTCAGGGGTATAATATAATAGCAGTCACAATCAGCTGGAGGTCATCTGCTGCCAAGCGGAAGGATATTAGGGATGCATGACAGAAAATAATCTCTTACTGGCCGGAACTGGTGTGGGGAATATTCGTTATTAACAGGAAGACAGTGACTGCTCACCAAGGGGGAGGTTGCACCAAGGTTAATATTACTGGAATCCTCGAGCGGATATTACCAAAACACCATAATACAGTCGTTCAGCCCCATGTGTCTCAGTGATCTGAGAGAGGAATTACCATAATACAGTCCTTCAGCCCCATGTGTCTCAGTGATCTGAGAGAGGAATTACCATAATACAGTCCTTTAGCCCCTGGGGTCCAATCATCTTTCACGGAGCAATTTTATACTGTCCAAGGTTAGGAACTAGTCAAGCGTTGAAGTATACTTTACTGCTTCTGCTTCCTCATACACAGCCACACATTCTTGCCTTCACCAAAACAAGTAATTACAGATAGAACACGCAATTAATTATACAAGATGTGAGAAATTGTCTGGTGATACTTATAAGATGTAGAGAAAGACACTTATGTACAGTTCCGAACATTTATTAAAGGAAATGTTTCGCCACGAGTGGCGTCTTCAGTCCTAATACAGAGATAACTAAGATAGCTATATAATAAAATCATTATTCACTACCAGTACATGTACAAGGTATACCAGTACATGTACAAGGTATACCAGTACATGTACAAGGTATACCAGTACATGTACAAGGTATACCAGTACATGTACAAGGTATACCAGTACATGTACAAGGTATACCAGTACATGTACAAGGTATACCAGTACATGTACAAGGTATACCAGTACATGCACAAGGTATACCAGTACATGTACAAGGTATACCAGTACATGTACAAGGTATGCAGATCATAGCTGGCATCAGTGACATTCTACTATATAGAAAGTTGCTTGTTATGCTGAGCATTTCCCGCAAATTAGGTCAGTTTTGTCCCAGGATGTGACCCACACCAGTCCATTAACACCCAGGATGTGACCCACACCAGTCCACTAACACCCAGGATGTGACCCACACCAGTCCACTAACACCCAGGATGTGACCCACACCAGTCCTCTAACACCCAGGATGTGACCCACACCAGTCCACTAACACCCAGGATGTGTCCCACACCAGTCCACTAACACCCAGGATGTGACCCACACAAGTCCACTAACACCCAGGATGTGTCCCACACCAGTCCACTAACACCCAGAATGTGACCCACACCAGTCCACTAACACCCAGGATGTGACCCACACCAGTCCACTAACACCCAGGACGTGACCCACACCAGTCCACTAACACCCAGGATGTGACCAACACCAGTCCACTACCACCCAGGATGTGACCCACACCAGTCCACTAACACCCAGGATGTGACCCACACCAGTCCACTAACACCCAAGATGTGACCCACACCAGTCCACTAACACCCAGGATGCGACCCACACCAGTCCACTATCACCCAGGATGTGACCCACACCAGTCCACTAACACCCAGGATGTGACCCACACCAGTCCACTAACACCCAGGATGTGACCCACACCAGTCCACTAACACCCAGGATGTGACCCACACCAGTCCACTAACACCCAGGATGCGACCCACACCAGTCCACTAACACCCAGGATGCGACCCACACCAGTCCACTAACACCCAGGATGTGACCCACACCAGTCCACTAACACCCAGGATGTGACCCACACCAGTCCACTAACACCCAGGATGTGACCCACACCAGTCCACTAACACCCAGGATGTGACCCACAACAGTCCACTAACACCCAGGATGTGACCCACACCAGTCCACTAACACCCAGGATGTGACCCACACCAGTGTACTAACACCCAGGATGTGACCCACACCAGTCCACTAACACCCAGGATGTGACCCACACCAGTCCACTAACACCCAGGATGTGACCCACACCAGTCCACTAACACCCAGGATGTGACCCACACCAGTCCACTAACACCCAGGATGTGACCCACACCAGTCCACTAACACCCAGGATGCGACCCACACCAGTCCACTAACACCCAGGATGTGACCCACACCAGTCCACTAGCACCCAGGATGTGACCCACACCAGTCCACTAACACCCAGGATGCGACCCACACCAGTCCACTAACACCCAGGATGTGACCCACACCAGTGTACTAACACCTAGGATGTGACCCACACCAGTCCACTAACACCCAGGATGTGACCCACAACAGTGTACTAACACCTAGGATGTGACCCACACCAGTCCACTAACACCCAGGATGTGACCCACACCAGTCCACTAACACCCAGGATGTGACCCACACCAGTCCACTAACACCCAGGATGCGACCCACACCAGTCCACTAGCACCCAGGATGCGACCCACACCAGTCCACTAACACCCAGGTACCCATTTTACTGATGGTGAACATAGACAACCGATGTAAAGATACACGCCCAATGTTTCTACCCTCGTTGGGAATCGAACCCAGATCCTCACCTTGTGAAGCTAGAGCTTTAGCCAACGGGCCACGAGGCACATTGTTTCCTAGATATCTCTGTATTAAGACTGAAGGAGCCACTAGTGGCGATGTGTTTCGATCTTTGTGTGATACTAGAAAGTCCTTCAGCCCCATGTGTCTCAGTGATCTGAGAGAGGAATTACCATAATACAGTCCTTCAGCCCCATGTGTCTCAGTGATCTGAGAGAGGAATTACCATAATACAGTCCTTCAGCCCCATGTGTCTCAGTGATCTGAGAGAGGAATTACCATAATACAGTCCTTCAGCCCCATGTGTCTCAGTGATCTGAGAGAGGAATTACCATAATACAGTCCTTCATCTTGGTTTGGCTGATGCAGGTTCTCAGCCGCCAGACGCTTCATGTGAGCCAAACGGTCTCTGAAAGTGAGAAAATCCTCCGAGGGGGCAGCCTCACAATCCTCACCAAGCCAGTAATCCTTCAAAATCGTCAGTGGTCCCCGTACTTGGTGACCATAGATCAGTTCGAAGGGACTATAGCGTAATGAGTCCTGAGTGCTGTCCCGCACGGCAAATGAAAGGAGGGGGATACCCTCATCCCAGTCCTTCACAATAAGCCCACAGCATAGTTTTGAGAGACTGGTGAAACCGCTCCACAACCCCTTGACTCTCTGGGTGATAGGCGGTGGAGGTCATCATTTTAATATTAAACTCCCCCAAAACCATGCGAAAATGTTTAGATGTAAAATTTGACCCCTGGTCTGTTTGAATTTCCTTAGGGATCCCGACCTGCGTAAAAAATTTCACCAATGCTCTCAAGACCACATGTTTTGTAATTTTAAGTAGTGGAATGGCCTCCGGAAACCTGATAGAGGAACAAATAATAGTAAGTACTGGTTTCCCATCTTGGTCCTGGATAGTGGCCCCACAAAATCCACCGCTAGCCTGCTAAAAGGTTCTTCAGCTACTGTAATAGGGTTAAGAGGGGCAGGTTTAATTCCCTGATTAGGTTTTCCTACCCTTTGGCAAACTGGGCATGATTCTACACACTTACCCACTGATTTCCATACCTGGGGCCAGTAAAAATGTTTAGAAATCTTGCCCATAGTCTTTTTAACACCTAAATGTCCTCCCATGGGAACATCGTGGGTCAAACACAAAACCTGATACATAAATGGTTCCGGCACCACCACTTGGTAGAGTGCCTGCCTTGCTCCATCATTAGATGTTGCATCCGATAGGGTCTTTTGCATCAAAATACCGTCTGCAAAATAGAAGCATTTAGTTAGTTGAGAGGCCTCTTCCTCGGTAACAGCAGATGACCAAATAGCTTTTAGGGTGTCTTCACACCCCTGGGCCTCGATCAGCTGCTCTCGAGTAGGAGTCGCCCCCCTATACCAGCTCTGAGACCCCCACTCAAACAGGGTCCTACCTGGGATTGTTCATCACAACCCCGAGCCAACTGCAGGCTAGGCACGAGGAATAGATTTCCCAAACCCAAATCATCCCCAGGATCTAAAGAGTCACAGAGAGAGACTGCCCTCTTATCTTTTGACATTTTCCTGGTTACTGCACACACCGGAAATAACTCGGGCAAGGTAGCCCTAGCTTTTTCCTCCCAACTCTGTGAGGCTGGGTCCCTCCAAACCAGAGGTTCCTCACTTTCAAGACGACCCATGACATTATTACCTAAGAGTAAGTCAACACCTGCACAAGGTATATCCTCTGTGATACCTACAGGTAGGTACCCAGACTGGTAAGCAGACTCTACCCATAACCTGTGCACTGGAGTCCTGACAGGGACTCAAGTTATCCCTTTAAGAAAAATGTCCAATCCGGTGTAGGTGTCATCCGACACTGGCAATACACCCCTGCAAAGCAAGGTGTATGTGCTACAAGTGTCCCTCAAAGACATAACACCCGTGACCCTACCTTCATTTTGGTGTAAGGCCACAGTAGACTTACTTGCATAGACTTTCATCCGAGGGTCTAAGACAGCTGGTCTTCTTTGGATACCTTGGGGCAAGACTGCAATGCAAGCAACATCATGTGTAACTGGTGTATTTACTGGAGAAGCATCTGCTGCAGCCTGGTCCCTAAGCATCTTTCGACAAATATGGCTGCAGGTGGCCCTGTTTATTGCAATATGTTCAGTGATAAGGTTTAAAAGCCCCCTGCACACTAGACATAGGCTGGGGCCCATGATCTTGAGGAACTGGACTCTTTCTACCTGTCCCCGGTAGTCCTGGACCTGTGACAACTGACTTTAAACCTTCTCGGGTAGGTACTGGAAAATTAGGCTAATTAAAACTCTGGTGGTTATTAGGCTGGTAAATGGGTGGCTTAAACTTCTGAAATTTCTTATTCCTATTAGTGGGTGGAGAAAACTTACCATTATTAGTATGTGGGGGTGGTAACTACTACCAGATTTTTGGTTAGCTAAAAATCTGTCACCCAGCTCTAAAACATTATTAAAATCATCAAGATCCTTCTCCTCAAGATATGCCTTAAGGTCAGGAGGAACATTTCTCAAAAGATCATCTAACAAAATTAAGGTAATTACACCCTCATATTTGCCTACCACCCCCTTTGAGCAACACCACCTATTTAGAAGTGACATCTTCTTACCATATTCCACCAAAGACTGTCCTGCTTGAAACTTTAGTCCTATAAACTTCTGCCGGTACCTTTCCAGCAACATTTGATAAGCCAGTAAAACTACCTCTTTTAGTTTATTATAATAAAAAAAGTCTGATCCCTCTAGAGAACTAACGGCCTGTAACCCTTTACCAACTAATTGGGTTCTTGCTAATGTCGCCCATTCCTTTTCCGGCCAAACTTGGGATTTGGCCGTACTTTCAAATAACAGAAAAAACTGGTCTGGGTCTTTCTCTAGGAATTTGGGCACAAATTTTATGGCATTATCCAAATGAAAAACATCTACCCTCGTGTCAGTGTCTGGGTGAGAAGCAAGCTGCCTCTCTTTAGGATCTTTGTAAGCTCAATCCTTAACCATTTCTTTTCTTCTGCAACTAGGACTAATTTCATTTGTAAAATTACTACTTCCTTATTCAGGTCCCTAACATGGAAATTTGATTCAATGTCACCTTCCAAATGCATGTCATCCTCAGAATTTTCACCAGTGTCAGCCATTTTGAGAAATAATAGCAGCAAATCTTACTACCAGCCACAGAACTTACTGATATAAAATAATAAAGCACACAGCAAGGTACATATACTGAAGTAGTATATTCACAAGGAGTTGTCATGTGACTCCCTCAAATTAAACAGGATTGCACACAAAAAGAAAACACTGTCAGAAAAAATGGAGCTACTGCACCTGCAAAGGTAAATTATTCCCAGAAATTTAGGTGAACATGACCCCCTAAAAATCAGCAAGATTGTACCTGCAAGGGTAAATTATGCACAAAATATCAGGTATTAATAACACCTAAAAATCAACAAGATGGCACAGAAAGGTAAATTATTCACAGAGTATTAATTAATAATAACACCCTAAAACCAACAAAATTGCACACAAAGTTAAATTATTATTTTAGTGTGAGTGTTATAGTGAATGCTTCCTCTGACCAACCCAGTAAAGAATGATTATTGACTTTCCAGGTTGCAAACTTGAATTACCACATAAAATTTGATATTTCTCCCATGTACAGGCCCGTATGTTATGCTGAAAAGTGGGGTAGCTGGGGGCTAGAGCCTTGTCTAAGGGCAAAGGTAAAAGTTACACACATCTCAAGCATAAACAGGCCACCCAGGCTATCCCAGTCAAAACAGAAAGCGCTAAACCAGTATTCGTTACTTCAATGGGTTGGTTAACAGAGGGTTAGGCAAAAATCTTAGGAAAATATATCTCTTTATACAACATAACACTATATACACACTCTAGAAACACCTTAATCTATCTTCTGTCCTAAACGCCCAAATGATGGTACACAAGAATCAGCTGGCTGGAGGTCCAGCCACCATAACCACTAGGCCTAGGCAGCGTCAGGCCGTCACTTCCACTACCAACCCCATTTCTTATTTCCTCACTCATTCCACAGCACCCTGACCATGTCAGAGGCTGGGTGGGCATACAGGTAAGCCATAGAAGAGCCTATGGCCTGAGTTAGCTAAACAAAAGGAGTACACAACTACAAACTTAGCTTAAATATACAGCATCTACGACGCCAGCCTCCACACCATGCTGACTCCGCGTGACTGCCCCATATCCATGCTTACCCAGCTTACCAAACATAGTTGGAAAATAAATCCCTAGCAGGATTTCTTTATAATTATAGTTTAACCTACTTTACAGTGCCCCCAAAAGCACATTATGAATTATAAAATTATGCTTTACAATTATAACATTCATACTATTGTGACACCCTTCACTACTGTATATACATTACAATGTCATGCAGAA
Source organism: Cherax quadricarinatus (assembly GCF_038502225.1). Classification (NCBI taxonomy): domain Eukaryota; kingdom Metazoa; phylum Arthropoda; class Malacostraca; order Decapoda; family Parastacidae; genus Cherax; species Cherax quadricarinatus. The sequence goes on along the minus strand of NC_091384.1, from coordinate 12,460,540 downwards.
CCCTGCATAACACCATTACAATGTCATGCAGAACCCTGCATAACACCATTACAATGTCATGCAGAACCCTGCATAACACCATTACAATGTCATGCAGAACCCTGCATAACACCATTACAATGTCATGCAGAACCCTGCATAACACCATTACAATGTCATGCAGAACCATGCATAACACCATTACAATGTCATGCAGAACCCTGCATAACACCATTACAATGTCATGCAGAACCATGCATAACACCATTACAATGTCATGCAGAACCCTGCATAACACCATTACAATGTCATGCAGAACCCTGCATAACACATGTCGGTTTGGAGTTTTGAGACTCTGATCGCGGGTTCTAACCCCACCTGTGGTATGGTTTACGCAACTATTAGGTCTCTATTTGCATGAAGATCCTATATATGTTGAGTCGAACACGAGGTATATCAGAGAGATAATTGTTTTTGTATTGTGTCTGTGTTCAGTTGTAGCTCACCAGGACGAGTCGGAACGTTGGGTAGAGCCTCACACTAATAACATGTTTGGTATTAAGTGTGGGTATATTGTAGGTATATTGTAGGTATATTGGGTATATTGTAGGTAGTAGGTTGGTAGACAGCAACCACCCAGGGAAGTACTACCGTCCTGCCAGATGACTGTGAAACAAAAACCTGTAACTGTTTTGCATGATGGTAGGATTGCTGGTTTCTTTTTCTGTCTCATAAACACGCTAAGATAACAGGGATATCTTGCTACTCCTACTTACACTTTGGTCACACTTCACAGACACGCACATGCATATATATATATACATACATCTAGGTTTTTCTCTTTTTTCTAAATAGCTCTTGTTCTTTTTTATTTCTTCTATTGTCCATGGGGAAGTGGAAAAGAATCTTTCCTCCGTAAGCCATGCGTGTCGTATGAGGCGACTAAAATGCCGGGAGCAATGGGCTAGTAACCCCTTCTCCTGTATACAATTACTAAAAAAGAGAAGAAGAAAAACTTTATAAAACTGGGTTGCTTAAATGTGCGTGGATGTAGTGCGGATGACAAGAAACAGATGATTGCTGATGTTATGAATGAAAAGAAGTTGGATGTCCTGGCCCTAAGCGAAACAAAGCTGAAGGGGGTAGGAGAGTTTCAGTGGGGGGAAATAAATGGGATTAAATCTGGAGTATCTGAGAGAGTTAGAGCAAAGGAAGGGGTAGCAGTAATGTTAAATGATCAGTTATGGAAGGAGAAAAGAGAATATGAATGTGTAAATTCAAGAATTATGTGGATTAAAGTAAAGGTTGGATGCGAGAAGTGGGTCATAATAAGCGTGTATGCACCTGGAGAAGAGAGGAATGCAGAGGAGAGAGAGAGATTTTGGGAGATGTTAAGTGAATGTATAGGAGCCTTTGAACCAAGTGAGAGAGTAATTGTGGTAGGGGACTTGAATGCTAAAGTAGGAGAAACTTTTAGAGAGGGTGTGGTAGGTAAGTTTGGGGTGCCAGGTGTAAATGATAATGGGAGCCCTTTGATTGAACTTTGTATAGAAAGGGGTTTAGTTATAGGTAATACATATTTTAAGAAAAAGAGGATAAATAAGTATACACGATATGATGTAGGGCGAAATGACAGTAGTTTGTTGGATTATGTATTGGTAGATAAAAGACTGTTGAGTAGACTTCAGGATGTACATGTTTATAGAGGGGCCACAGATATATCAGATCACTTTCTAGTTGTAGCTATACTGAGAGTAAAAGGTAGATGGGATACAAGGAGAATAGAAGCATCAGGGAAGAGAGAGGTGAAGGTTTATAAACTAAAAGAGGAGGCAGTTAGGGTAAGATATAAACAGCTATTGGAGGATAGATGGGCTAATGAGAGCATAGGCAATGGGGTCGAAGAGGTATGGGGTAGGTTTAAAAATGTAGTGTTAGAGTGTTCAGCAGAAGTTTGTGGTTACAGGAAAGTGGGTGCAGGAGGGAAGAGGAGCGATTGGTGGAATGATGATGTAAAGAGAGTAGTAAGGGAGAAAAAGTTAGCATATGAGAAGTTTTTACAAAGTAGAAGTGATGCAAGGAGGGAAGAGTATATGGAGAAAAAGAGAGAAGTTAAGAGAGTGGTGAAGCAATGTAAAAAGAGAGCAAATGAGAGAGTGGGTGAGATGTTATCAACAAATTTTGTTGAAAATAAGAAAAAGTTTTGGAGTGAGATTAACAAGTTAAGAAAGCCTAGAGAACAAATGGATTTGTCAGTTAAAAATAGGAGAGGAGAGTTATTAAATGGAGAGTTAGAGGTATTGGGAAGATGGAAGGAATATTTTGAGGAATTGTTAAATGTTGATGAAGATAGGGAAGCTGTGATTTCGTGTATAGGGCAAGGAGGAATAACATCTTGTAGGAGTGAGGAAGAGCCAGTTGTGAGTGTGGGGGAAGTTCGTGAGGCAGTAGGTAAAATGAAAGGGGGTAAGGCAGCCGGGATTGATGGGATAAAGATAGAAATGTTAAAAGCAGGTGGGGATATAGTTTTGGAGTGGTTGGTGCAATTATTTAATAAATGTATGGAAGAGGGTAAGGTACCTAGGGATTGGCAGAGAGCATGCATAGTTCCTTTGTATAAAGGCAAAGGGGATAAAAGAGAGTGCAAAAATTATAGGGGGATAAGTCTGTTGAGTGTACCTGGTAAAGTGTATGGTAGAGTTATAATTGAAAGAATTAAGAGTAAGACGGAGAATAGGATAGCAGATGAACAAGGAGGCTTTAGGAAAGGTAGGGGGTGTGTGGACCAGGTGTTTACAGTGAAACATATAAGTGAACAGTATTTAGATAAGGCTAAAGAGGTCTTTGTGGCATTTATGGATTTGGAAAAGGCGTATGACAGGGTGGATAGGGGGGCAATGTGGCAGATGTTGCAAGTGTATGGTGTAGGAGGTAGGTTACTGAAAGCAGTGAAGAGTTTTTACGAGGATAGTGAGGCTCAAGTTAGAGTATGTAGGAAAGAGGGAAATTTTTTCCCAGTAAAAGTAGGCCTTAGACAAGGATGTGTGATGTCACCGTGGTTGTTTAATATATTTATAGATGGGGTTGTAAGAGAAGTAAATGCGAGGGTTTTGGCAAGAGGCGTGGAGTTAAAAGATAAAGAATCACACACAAAGTGGGAGTTGTCACAGCTGCTCTTTGCTGATGACACTGTGCTCTTGGGAGATTCTGAAGAGAAGTTGCAGAGATTGGTGGATGAATTTGGTAGGGTGTGCAAAAGAAGAAAATTAAAGGTGAATACAGGAAAGAGTAAGGTTATGAGGATAACAAAAAGATTAGGTGATGAAAGATTGAATATCAGATTGGAGGGAGAGAGTATGGAGGAGGTGAACGTATTCAGATATTTGGGAGTGGACGTGTCAGCGGATGGGTCTATGAAAGATGAGGTGAATCATAGAATTGATGAGGGAAAAAGAGTGAGTGGTGCACTTAGGAGTCTGTGGAAACAAAGAACTTTGTCCTTGGAGGCAAAGAGGGGAATGTATGAGAGTATAGTTTTACCAACGCTCTTATATGGGTGTGAAGCGTGGGTGATGAATGTTGCAGCGAGGAGAAGGCTGGAGGCAGTGGAGATGTCATGTCTGAGGGCAATGTGTGGTGTGAATATAATGCAGAGAATTCGTAGTTTGGAAGTTAGGAGGAGGTGCGGGATTACCAAAACTGTTGTCCAGAGGGCTGAGGAAGGGTTGTTGAGGTGGTTCGGACATGTAGAGAGAATGGAGCGAAACAGAATGACTTCAAGAGTGTATCAGTCTGTAGTGGAAGGAAGGCGGGGTAGGGGTCGGCCTAGGAAGGGTTGGAGGGAGGGGGTAAAGGAGGTTTTGTGTGCGAGGGGCTTGGACTTCCAGCAGGCATGCGTGAGCGTGTTTGATAGGAGTGAATGGAGACAAATGGTTTTTAATACTTGACGTGCTGTTGGAGTGTGAGCAAAGTAACATTTATGAAGGGATTCAGGGAAACCGGCAGGCCGGACTTGAGTCCTGGAGATGGGAAGTACAGTGCCTGCACTCTGAAGGAGGGGTGTTAATGTTGCAGTTTAAAAACTGTAGTGTAAAGCACCCTTCTGGCAAGACAGTGATGGAGTGAATGATGGTGAAAGTTTTTCTTTTTCGGGCCACCCTGCCTTGGTGGGAATCGGCCGGTGTGATAATAAAAAAAAAAAATATTGTATACCTAGTTTCATATGAGTAAATTACCTGAGAGTATAACCCAAGTCAAAGTGACTTATTTCCACTGAGATCCTTTTCTTTTAAATACAGGAGTAACTTTGCTAGTTTCTAGTCTGCTGGCAACTTCCTTTTAAATGATCTGTTAAATATAGTCATTAGTGGCTAAACTCTTTGGTTCCAATATTTTTTATAATTCAGGCAGATACTTTACTGCCCGCTTGGTCTGTCATTATTCCGCTTCTTCAAGGATTTTACTATGTTAAGTCAGCTCATTATTTTATTACTTAGTTTGTCGGTCTCAGGGCCTAAAAAAATTGCAAAAATAAACAAGGTCAAATTTCTTGAAATTAACCATTTATCTGCTTTCGATTTAAAGCATTTGTTGATGCGAAATTACATTTAAAAAGAGTCAGTTCCGACCATCCAAAAAAAATAAAGTAATTTCAAGGTCACCAATGGAAAAAGCCTTGTGTGATTTTTCAACAAGTGTCTGGTACACGAGACTCTGGCTTCAATTAGTGCTAAATTATTTTAATATTATTGGGAAGCAATTGTTAAACTTTTACAAAGCCGCCACAAGTATTATAAGTATCCCCAGACTAATATTTCTATCCTGCAATGTTTACAATGATTCAAAGTATGCAAATGTTCAATGTCTTTCTATTTCTTAAAAGTGCAGGATTCTTTCAGAAATAATAGTTAGGCAGATCAACGCCACAATATCCTGATATATTATACATCTCAGGATGTATAAGAACCACAGTTCACTTTCTGGAATTTGGACAGTTATGGCAAACTTTTCCAGTCTGGTGATAAGTGGCAGGAAACCATTACAGGAATACGAGCAATTGTAAAGCAGCTACTGTCAGTTGCTACTCAAGGAGGAACTTCAAACACAGTGAAATTCAGCGAGAAACTCTCGATGTCTGTAGGAAGTCAAGGAGGAACTTCTTACACTGTGAAGTTGAGCGAGGAACTCTCGATGTCTGTAGGAAGTCAAGGAGGAACTTCTTACACTGTGAAGTTGAGCGAGGAACTCTCGATGTCTGTAGGAAGTCAAGGAGGAACTTCTTACACTGTGAAGTTGAGCGAGGAACTCTCGATGTCTGTAGGAAGTCAAGGAGGAACTTCTTACACTGTGAAGTTGAGCGAGGAACTTTCCATGTCTGTAGGAAGTCAAGGAGGAACTTCTTACACTGTGAAGTTGAGCGAGGAACTTTCCATGTCTGTAGGAAGTCAAGGAGGAACTTCTTACACTGTGAAGTTGAGCGAGGAACTCTCGATGTCTGTAGGAAGTCAAGGAGGAACTTCTTACACTGTGAAGTTGAGCGAGGAACTCTCGATGTCTGTAGGAAGTCAAGGAGGAACTTCTTACACTGTGAAGTTGAGCGAGGAACTCTCGATGTCTGTAGGAAGTCAAGGAGGAACTTCTTACACTGTGAAGTTGAGCGAGGAACTCTCGATGTCTGTAGGAAGTCAAGGAGGAACTTCTTACACTGTGAAGTTGAGCGAGGAACTCTCGATGTCTGTAGGAAGTCAAGGAGGAACTTCTTACACTGTGAAGTTGAGCGAGGAACTCTCGATGTCTGTAGGAAGTCAAGGAGGAACTTCTTACACTGTGAAGTTGAGCGAGGAACTTTCCATGTCTGGCGTCTGGTTCCTGCGTGTGGCGCGGTGCATGTTTTCCAGATTATGTTTTGTCCTTGCATGGACAATTTGAGGATGGTGGGTGTCCAGTCTCAGCTCCTGGCTCATCAGGGTTTGCTCCCTCCTACCCACGTGGGAGCTATCCTACCTAATCTTAAAGCCACGTATGGATCAAGCATCCACCACATATTCATCCTGGTCATTCCACTTCATGACCACATTATGGTTGCACATAGGACTCATCTGAGTCTTCAGCTTCCAGTTGAGACTTCGGAAACCTGTTTCCCTGACGAACACATTAAATTCTTTGAGTATTATGTACAGCGATATTTTTCAGAAATCTCTCAACACAATTTTTTCCTTAGTCTCTAGTATGAGTTTCCCTCAGGATGGTCCAATCTGCAGGATTTAACTGTATGATGGATCTTTGCTCGATTATTTGACCTGATTTAGAGATCAATAACTTGAGGTCTCTACAGTTACATTTAAGGTAACCATACATTATCGCTATTGCAATGTTAAGTTGAGAGTACCTAATTTGTGCTGGGTTTCCCAAAGGTATGGTGCTAATGCAAACAATAATGTCTGTTTACTACAGCTCAGTAGCTGAAATTACCAAAACTGTCCTTGGTCGGTTATCTGACAGTGTGCTTAGAGGTTAGAAAAAATGTAGAGGGAAACAGTAAGGGTAAATTTAAGAAATTAATACGCCACCAGATATTTAAGAAATAAATGTGGTATAAACATTGGTAATAAATACTGGCAAGTTACTTTAGAAAGACACGTAAGCAAACACTATGACATTTATTACGAAACGTTTTCTGATAAATATGTCATAGTGCTTGCTTACGTGTCTTTCTAAATAAAGAAATAAATGTGCCATCAGATACAGTATAATCGAAAGAAATCCCCTTATTATGTGTTAAATCCAAAGTATATTCAACCCTATCCAGTATTGCAGCCGTCTAAAATAATTTCAGATGAATTAATTCGCGTTTTATACCCAAAAAAAAGTATTCTTACTGAAGTCTCAAATGATGTCATACAGATACTCTAGTTAGAGAGGATTTTTTCCTCTCACCACCTATGTAAACTGACGTACCTGTACACCAGTTTACTGGTATTGATGGACCTGTCCACCAGTTTACTGGTATTGATGGACCTGTCCACCAGTTTACTGGTATTGATGGACCTGTCCACCAGTTCACTGGTACTGATGGACCTGTCCACCAGTTCACTGGTACTGATGGACATGTATGGACCTGATGGACCTGTCATACAGATACTCTAGTTAGAGAGGATTTTTTCCTCTCACCACCTATGTAAACTGACGTACCTGTACACCAGTTTACTGGTATTGATGGACCTGTCCACCAGTTCACTGGTACTGATGGACCTGTCCACCAGTTCACTGGTACTGATGGACCTGTATGGACCTGATGGACCTGTCATACAGATACTCTAGTTAGAGAGGATTTTTTCCTCTCACCACCTATGTAAACTGACGTACCTGTACACCAGTTTACTGGTACTGATGGACCTGCACACCAGTTCACTGGTACTGATGGACCTGTACACCAGTTCACTGGTACTGATGGACCTGTACACCAGTTCACTGGTACTAATGGACCTGTACACCAGTTCACTGGTACTGATAGACCTGTACACCAGTTCACTGGTACTGCTGGACCTGCACACCAGCTCACTGGTACTGATGGACCTGTAGACCAGCTCACTGGTACTGATGGACCTGTACACCAGTTCACTGGTACTGATGGGCCTGTACACCAGCTCACTGGTACTGATGGACCTGTAGACCAGTTCACTGGTACTGATGGACCTGCACACCAGCTCACTGGTACTAATGGACCTGTACACCAGTTCACTGGTACTAATGGACCTGTACACCAGTTCACTGGTACTGATGGACCTGTACACCAGCTCACTGGTACTGATTCTAGTTCACTATTTAGTTCCATTATCTTCCTTTGTATCTATTTAGATACCAGAGGTGGAGGACTGAGGGAGAAGCTATCCTGGAGGTAAAACTTAAAAATGAATTAAATACTGAATACAACTGCTTTAATTCATCAATGAAATAAACAATAACAATGGAAAATACCATCCAAAAAGTATATTTTTAGACATGAATGAAGAATTAGTAGGTAAGACACATAGGCAACAGTTAGGCAAATTTGTTCCGAAACGTTTCGCCTACACAGTAGGCTTCTTCAGTCGAGTACTGAAAGTAGGCAGGAGCAGTAGAGATGTGAAGACGATGTAATCAGTCCATCACCCTTGTAGTCGGAAATTCTGTTCCATAATCTGAAACAATTTGAGACTTTTCAGACTATGGAACTGAACTCTTCTCCAGGCTGAGGGACTGACAGCCTCAGATCTCCGACTACAAGGGTGATGGACTGATTACATCGTCTTCACGTCTCTACTTCTCCCGCCTACTTTCTGTACTAGACTGAAGAATTCTACTGTGTAGGCGAAACATTTCGGAATAAAGTTGCCTAACTGTTGCCTATGTGTCTTACCTACCAACCTGTCGGTATTGTATACCAGTGGCTTTATCAATACAAATTGTAGGACATAGCTTGGAGACAGTAAGACTATATTTAGAAGATGAGGTAATCAGTCCCTCAACCTAGGAGTAGGTGCGAAGAGCACCGTAGTCGTGGAGATTCTGAAGCAGAAGCAAGGAGCCTGGCGCTTATATAGTAACGTCAGGTGTAGCAGACGAGGGCATAGTCACTGGTAGGCGGGATTCCCCAGTGGAAGTAGGTCCTTCCCAAAGAGATGGATTAATAGTAGTAGTAGTAGTTGTCGTAGTCGTGAAGGTTATGTACATGTCCTCAGAAACAAGATTCCATGATGTTGCAGGGTTTGACAAGTTGTGCAAGAATGGTATATAATACCGACAAGATGAAATTAAGACACATGTGCAACATCTGGTTATCTCCATTGCAGACGTTTCGCCATCCAGTGGCTTTATCAATACAAATTCTAGGACATAGCTTGAAGACAGTAAGCGTATATACAGAAGATGAGGTAATCAGTCCCTCAACCTTGGAGTAGGTGCGAAGGGCACCGTAGTCGTGGAGATTCTGAAGCAGAAGCGTATGTATGTATGTATAATGTTCGCCAAGACCATAGTCCTGGCACGGGTCTCAATCTTGCGATGACCCGTCTCTGGCTCCCGAGGGAGAAAGGTTTCTACAATGATGCGACGTATGCTGCTCAAGCACTCTTCTGGTCAGTTCAACTGGTGTATCTCATAAGCGACAACACCATATGTACTCCTAACTATGGACACTAGCGAGGAGTAGGATATGTCGTTGTCACAGGTAACAGCTTGTCTGGTTCGTTGACTCCATGGTATACTAGTGTGGCCGCAGTCATCTCTGGGTCCTCTTCAGGAGGGAATATCACTCCTAGTTGCCTGCGTAGTGTCTCAGTAACTTCGCACTCCAGAAGATAGTGTGTTAGGGGCCGCTGGACAAAGTGCTGACAGTACTGGCACATATCCTTCTCAGCCTTGTCTACCATCATCTTGGCTGTGGGAAAGCCCAAACGAAGCCGATGGATTGCGGTACACTGCGCTCTGGACCAGGTTCTATCATATGGAGGGGGTTCTCCCTGAGTCGCTGCTCGGTACCACTGTTGAGATGGGGTATCACCTAAGACCTCCCCCATAAGTTTCATGGCTCTGGCAGCCACCAGTTTGGTCTGTCGTAGGCTGATTGGGACAGTAATCCCAACATGTGGATAGTCTGTTGCTGCCTTGGCTGCATCATCTGCCGCCTCATTTCTCCTGATGCCAGCATGGCTGGGGATCCAGTTCAATGTCGATCTGTTACCCTGAACTTCTAAGGCTGTCATTATGCTCAGGATCGATGTGATGAGGTGAACATTGTCCTGTGGTTGAGGATGGGAGAGGGCATTGATTGCAGAGGTGGAATCAACATGTATGACAGGTCGGAGTCGATGTCGTAGGGCATGTGACAATGCCTGCTGAATCGCCACCAGCTCAGCTTGAAGGATCGTGCAGTGGTCAGGGAGTCGCCAGCCTTGTGTGTGACCATTGTGGTACAGTCCAGCTGCTGCTCTCTTCCTGTCAGGGTCGACAGAACCATCTGTGAAATACACTGCACATGTGCCTCCCTCTGCCAGTGCCATGCTTGTCTCAGCATGATTGCTGAGGGTGTCTTGACTGCAGAGACGCTTAGAGATGGGTAGCTGCATGATGCAAACATCGGCTGGATCTGGGCGCCAGGGAGGTGGTGGATGGTACCCAGCAACGGGAAGGTCACAACTCTTCTCAAGGAGTAGTTGTATAGGCAGCAGCTTCCGCCCAGCAGCACAAAACGAACGAATCCAGGAGTAGTCCGTGAAGAGTATGGGATCTTGTGTCATGGTTGTCAATATCCGTCTCCTTAGTGGGGTACCTTGCTGCCGGTGCAGAATCGTGGCCACTTTGCAGGCGTTTATGTATCTTACTCTGTCAGCCAAGAAAGGAAGCCGGGCCTCAGATCTGAGACATACTGTGTTGGTCCAGATGGGGGCCCCAAGCATAGTTCTTATCGCCTGATTTTGTACGACCTCCACCCTTTGCCTGTTTTGCGGGAAGAGATGAGCTAACGCCGGTGCACCGTAGTCAATGAGCGAGCGTATAGCTTGTATATAATACAAGCGAAGTACATCTTTGCTTGCCCCTGCACGGTGCCTCGTCATGGCTCTCATGGCGTTGAGTCTGAGTAGAGCACGTGACCTGATATACTCGGCCTGTTTCTGAAAGGTCAGCTTTTTATCAATGTAGATTCCCAAGTACAGGTAGGAGCCTGTCCACTCAAGTTCTATATCCTGAATACGTAATCTATTCACAGGATCTGGTCCATTGAACATCATTGCAAGAGATTTCTCGGCCGAGTTCTTGAGGCCTAGTTCCTTGCAAGACTGCGTAATTAGGTCCAGAGCTCTCTGAGCCTGTCGTTCTAAATTGCCTTTCCCATTCACTACGAGTGCAAGATCATCAGCATAGCTGAGGAGCTGTGTACCACTATGAAAGAGAAGGCTCACAAGTTCCTGCATAAGGATGTTAAACAGGGTAGGACTGAGCACACCTTGCTGCGTACCGTTTTCCAGGGTTTTAAAGGAAGAGTAGTGTCACTGAAAGCTGACACAGGCCTGCCTGCCACTAAGGTAGGACTCTATCCAAGCCAAGAGGCGTCCTTTAATTCCCTTCCGAGCTAGTATTGCCAGAATTGCTGTGGGGCTGGCTAGCTCAAATGCCTCTTCAAGGTCTAGGTAGACGACGATACTAGGTTTTTTATTACTATCAGCAATCTGGCTTAGTAGAGTGGTTATGCACTCTGCTGTACCCACTCCTTTGGTGAAGCCAAATATGTGATGATGAGAGGGTCCAAGTTTCCATAGGAGGCGGTTTAACACCATCCTCTCAGCAGTCTTGGCTAAGCAGCTGGTCAGCGATATGGGTCTCATACTGCCTGGGTCCTTGGGCTTTGGAATTGGTACGATGGTAGCTTTCTTCCAAGCTGCTGGGAGCGTCCTGGCCCTCCATGACTTTTTAATGACGTCTAGTATGGCCTCCCATCCACTCTGCCCAGCCCGTGCAATCATGGAGTACGTAACACCATCGATGCCCGGGGCAGCGTCACCTGTATTCTTAATGGCACGTCGGAGTTCCAAGTCCGTGAGGTCTTCATCAGTCACATCTTTCGACTCACATGCAGCTTGTATCGTTAGCTGGCGCTGTGGCAGAAGATCCGTCTGTATATTCCGGATGTCCTGTGGGAGCTGAGTGGAGGCTCCCCTGGTAGTGAAAAGCTCCACTAGTTTCTCAGCTTCCTGGGATGGGTTCGGGTGTGCTGGTGGCCTCGGCTTGCTCTTGCCAGTTGCTATGTTGAGCTTGCCCCATATCTCAGATAAGGTGGTGTGATGCCCGAATGTTGAGCACTACTCCAGCCATTTCTCAGTTTTTACTCAGAAGCAAGGAGCCTGAGGCTTTTATAGTAACGTCAGGTGTAGCAGACGAGGGCATAGTCGCTGGTAGGCGGGATTCCCCAGTGGAAGTAGGTCCTTCCCAAAGAGATGGATTAGTTGTAGTAGTAGTTGTTGTAGTCGTGAAGGTTATGTACATGTCCTCAGAATCAAGATTCCATGATGTTGCAGTGTCTGACAAGTATATAGTCTTACTGTCTTCAAGTTATGTCCTAGAATTTGTATTGATAAAGCCACTGGTTGGCGAAACGTCTACAATAGAGATACCCAGATGTTGCACACGTGTCTTAATTTCATCTTGTCGGTATTATATACCATTCTTGCACACAATATATCTGTATAGTATTGGTACTGAAGTTTGTCGCCATGACATTTGCCTGACAATCCCGTAGCAATCTGGTGTCACTGATGACTTCTATTTTACTCTAATAATGCAATTTGAATATTTTACAGCACAATATACATTCAGATGTTTGTAGATGAATGGTTCAGAGAACCGACATGTTGATAAATTAGACACATGTGCAACTCTTGGGTATCTTTATTGAGGAAACGTTTCGCCACACAGTGGCTTCATCAGTCCATACAAAGGAGAATCTTGAAGAATAGGAGGAGAATGAGGTAATCAGTCCCTCAATCTTGAGTCGATGTGGTCAGTCCATCAATCTTGAATAGAATACGGCATACGTGCTGAGAAGGAGCTTATAAACCGTTGGCAGGAGAGGTGAAGCAGTCAGAGGTAGTGTAACATTTGTTCAATGTTGAAGTAGGTCGTGCCCAAGAATTAGGCAAGCGAAGAATTCCCAAGTATTATAAGCTCCTTCTCAGCACGTATGCCGTATTCTATTCAAGATTGATGGATTGACCACATCGACTCAAGGTTGAGGGACTGATTACCTCATTCTCCTCCTATTCTTCAAGATTCTCCTTTGTATGGACTGACGAAGCCACTGTGTGGCGAAACGTTTCCTCAATAAAGATACCCAAGAGTTGCACATGTGTCTAATTTATCAACATTCAGATGTCTCGTGAGAGTCCTCCGTCGCAGTTTCTTTAACACACCTGACAAATCCTGAGCCAGATACGTCCAGAATAACCTTGGTCTATAAATAGATAAAAAAAACAGGCGTGAAATATCCGGCTTCTCAAAGGAATAACAGGAAAAGTCGGTCGATGGATCTATAATTTCCTCACTAACAGAACACAGAGAGTAGTCGTCAACAGAGTAAAGTCCGAGGCAGCTACGGTGAAAAGTTCTGTTCCACAAGGCACAGTACTCGCTCCCATCTTGTTCCTCATCCTCATATCCGACATAGACAAGGATGTCAGCCACAGCACCGTGTCTTCCTTTGCAGATGACACCCGAATCTGCATGACAGTGTCTTCCATTGCAGACACTGCAAGGCTCCAGGCGGACATCAACCAAATCTTTCAGTGGGCTGCAGAAAACAATATGAAGTTCAACGATGAGAAATTTCAATTACTCAGATATGGTAAACATGAGGAAATTAAATCTTCATCAGAGTACAAAACAAATTCTGGCCACAAAATAGAGCGAAACACCAACGTCAAAGACCTGGGAGTGATTATGTCGGAGGATCTCACCTTCAAGGACCATAACATTGTATCAATCACATCTGCTAGAAAAATGACAGGATGGATAATGAGAACCTTCAAAACTAGGGAGGCCAAGCCCATGATGACACTCTTCAGGTCACTTGTTCTATCTAGGCTGGAATATTGCTGCACTCTAACAGCACCTTTCAAGGCAGGTGAAATTGCCGACCTAGAAAATGTACAGAGAACTTTCACGGCGCGCATAACGGAGATAAAACACCTCAATTACTGGGAGCGCTTGAGGTTTCTAAACCTGTATTCCCTGGAACGCAGGAGGGAGAGATACATGATTATATACACCTGGAAAATCCTAGAGGGACTAGTACCGAACTTGCACACGAAAATCGCTCACTACGAAAGCAAAAGACTTGGCAGACGATGCACAATCCCCCCAATGAAAAGCAGGGGTGTCACTAGCACGTTAAGAGACCATACAATAAGTGTCAGGGGCCCGAGACTGTTCAACTGCCTCCCAGCACACATAAGGGGGATTACCAACAGACCCCTGGCAGTCTTCAAGCTGGCACTGGACAAGCACCTAAAGTCAGTTCCTGATCAGCCGGGCTGTGGCTCGTACGTTGGTTTGCGTGCAGCCAGCAGCAACAGCCTGGTTGATCAGGCGCTGATCCACCAGGAGGCCTGGTCACAGACCGGGCCGCGGGGGCGTTGACCCCCGAAACTCTCTCCAGGTAAACTCCAGGTAATAAACATCGACTCAATGCACAGAATCAGGCAGACAATACCTGTGTTGTTTATATATAAAAAATGTCAAGCCACGGATATTACAGTGCAATTTTTGTCACGGTCAAGCTGCATCATCTTCAACAGTAGTGCAATAACCATCAGAACTGCAATGACAGCATGATGACAAACTGCTCTTCTCTAAGAACTCAAGGTGACGGTAATTTTAACTTCTGCTTCAGTCAACAGCTTCTGAATGTACAGTATGAATCATGTAGGGTGATGAATAGCTAATGCGTGTTCGTCTTATTAAATATCTAAATAAGAGGAGTTGAGCTCCAGTTCTTGTGTGTGTGACTAACTGACCTATCACGCTCACTTAAAATATCCTTCACAAATTAAAAAAATAACCCTCATTTTGAATAACTAAGAAATTTTTGTGTAAAGTAAAAGGACACAAGTGCAACTAATGTGACATTTATTGTGGCAACGTTTCGCTCTCCAGGAGCTTTATCAAGCCATTACAAACAATACACGGACACAGAGGGTATATAAAGGCTCAGAGTGAGGTGAATACTAGTGAGGTACCATTTCGATGTTCACTAGTGGTAGTAGTAGTAGTAGTAGTAGTAGTAGTAGTGGTAGTAGTGACAAAAGTAATACAATATGGTAGAGCAATTAATTCGTACATGACTAAAAGGATATAAAAGCTATTACCCAAGTAATAGCTTTTATATCCTTTTAGTCATGTACGAATTAATTGCTCTACCATATTGTATTACTTTTGTCACTACCACTACTACTACTACTACTACCACTAGTGAACATCGAAATGGTACCTCACTAGTATTCACCTCACTCTGAGCCTTTATATACCCTCTGTGTCCGTGTATTGTTTGTAATGGCTTGATAAAGCTCCTGGAGAGCGAAACGTTGCCACAATAAATGTCACATTAGTTGCACTTGTGTCCTTTTACTTTACATATTGTCGGTAATTCTACCAACTTTATTACGTAACCTAACCTAATCTAACCTAACCTAACCTACCTAACTTTACCTAACCTAACCTAACCCATCCTAACCTAACCTAACCTAACCTACCTAACCTTACGTAACCTAACTTAACCTAACCTAACTTACCAAACCTTACCTAACCTAACCTAACCTAACCTAACCTAACCTGCAGCAGGCCTGTTGGCCTATACTAGGCAGGTCCTTTATCATTCATCCCACTAACAAAACGTTTGCCCAACCCAATTTTCAATGCTACCCAAGAAATAAGCTCAGATAACTCTATCCACTCATATCCAAGTCCCACTCAAATCCAACCCCTCTCACTCATGTATTTATCCAATCTGAACTTGAAACTACTCAAACCCAACTAGGTAGACTGTTCCACTCATCACTACCCTATTTCCAAACCAATACTTCCCTATGTCCTTTCTAAATCTAAACTTGTCTAATTTAAATCCATTACTGCAGGTTCTCTCCTGGAGAGATATTCTCAAGACCTTATTAATATCGCCTTTGTTAATACCCATCTTCCACTTATACACTTCGATCATGTCTCCCCTCATTCTTCGTCTAACAAGTGAATGTAGTTTAAGAGTCTTCAATCGCTCTTCGTACGGAAGATTTCTAATGCTATGTATTAATTTCGTCATTCTGTGCTGGATATTTTCTAACGAATTTATATCCATTCTGTAATATGGAGACCAGAACTGAGCTGCATAATCTAGGTGAGGCCTTACTAATGACGTATAAAGCTGCAGTATAACCTCTGGACTTCTGTTGCTTACACTTCTTGATATAAATCCCAACAGTCTATTTGCCTTATTACGTACGCTTAGGCATTACTGTCTTGGTTTAAGGCTACTGCTCACCATAACCCCCAAGTCCTTTTCATAATCTGTATGGCTAAATTCTACATTATTTACCTTATAAGTGCTAGAGTTATGGACACTCCCGAGCTTCAGAACCTTGCATTTATCTACATTGAACTGCATATGCCACTTTGCTGACCAGGTATTGAGTTTGTTTAAATCCTCCTGAAGTTCCCTAACATCTACGTTTGAATCAAGTATCCTACCTATCTTTGTGTCATCGGCGAATTTGCTCATTTCACTAGTAATTCCCTCATCAAGATCATTGATATATATTATAAACAACAACGGGCCCAAGACTGATCCCTGTGGAACGCCACTTGTTACAGATCCCCACTCGGATTTAACCCCATTTATGGACACTCTCTGCTTCCGGTCTGTGAGCACTTTTCCCCCAATGCCATGAGCTGCCACTTTCTTTAACAGTCTCTGGTGCGGAACTCTATCAAAAGCCTTACTAAAATCTAAGTAAATAATATCAAATTCTTTATCGTGGTCAACAACCTCAAAAGCTTTACTGAAGAAAGTTAATAAATAAGACAAGACCGGCCTCTTGTGAATCCATGTTGAGTATCATTAATCAAGCTACGCTTATCGAGATGGCTTCTTATAATCTCAGCTATAACTGACTCTAGTAATTTTCATACAATTGAGGTCAGGTTTATTGGGCGGTAATTTGACGGTAACGACTTGTCCCCTGATTTGAAAATAGGAATTACATTAGCCATCTTCCACATATCAGACACTACACCTGTTTGAAGAGATAAATTAAAAATATTAGTTAATGGTTCACAGAGTTCCATTTTGCATTCCTTAAGAACCCTTGAAAAAACCTCATCAGGACCCGGCGACTTATTTTGCTTCACTGTCTATCTGCTTTACAACCATTTCACTAGTGACTGTGATGTTACATAATTTATCTTCTTCTAGCCCACTATAAAAATTAATTACTGGAATATTGTTAGTGTCTTCCTGTGTAAAAACCGAGTGAAAATAATTATTTAAAATTGAGCACATTTCATTCTCTTTGTCAGTAAGATGCCCATAGTTATTTTTAAGGGGACCTATCTTATCTCTAACTTTTGTTCTATATACCTGGAAAAAACTTTTGGGTTAGTTTTCGAATCCCTAGCAACTTTAATTTCATAGTCCCTTTTAGCTTTTCTTATCCCCTTTTCATGTTCACTACTGCTACCCCTCAACCTTCACCACTGCTACACTTCAACCTCCACTATTGCTACCCCTCAACCTTCACCATTGCTACCCCTCAACCTTCTCCACTGCTACCCCTCAACCTTTTCCACTGCTACCCATCAAACTTCACCACTGCTACCCCTCAACCTTCACCAATGCTATCCCTCAACCTTCACCACTGCTAGCCCTCAACCTTCACCACTGCTACCCCTCAACCATCACCACTGCTACCCTTCAACCTTCACCATTGCTACCCCTCAACCTCCACCACTGCTACACCTCAACCTCAACAAGTGCTACCCTTCAACCTTCACCACTGCTACCCTTCAATCTTCATCATTGCTATCCCTCAACCTTCACTACTGCTACCCCTCAACCTCCACCACTGCTATCCCTCAACATCAACAAGTGCTACCCTTCAATCTCCACCATTGCTACCCCTCAACCTTCACCACTGCTACCCCTCAACATTCACAACTGCTACCTCTCAACCTTCATCAATGCTATCCCTCAACTTTCACCACTGCTATCCCTCAACCTTCACCACTGCTAGCCCTCAACCTTCACCACTGCTATACCTCAACCTTCACCAATGCTACTCTTCAACTTTCGCCATTGCTACCCCTCAACCTTCACCACTGCTACCCCTCAACATCAACAAGTGCTACCCTTCAACCTCCACCACTGCTACCCCTCAACCTCCACCACTGCTACCCCTCAACCTCAACAAGTGCTACCCATCAACCTTCACCACTGCTACCCCTCAACCTTCACCACTGCTACCCCTCAACCTCAACAAGTGCTACCCTTCAACCTCCACCACTGCTGCCCCTCAACCTCCACCACTTCTGCCCCTCAACCTCAACAAGTGCTACCCTTCAACCTTCACCACTGCTACCCTTCAACCTTCACCATTGCTACCCCTCAACCTTCATCACTGCTACCCCTCAACCTCCACCACTGCTATCCTTCAACCTCAACAAGTGCTACCCTTCAACCTCCACCATTGCTACCCCTCAACCTTCACCATTGCTACCCCTCAACCTTCACCACTGCTACGTTCACCACTGCTATCTCTCAACCTCAACAAGTGCTACACTTCAACCTTCACCACTGCTACCCTTCAACCTCCACCACTGCTACCCCTCAACCTCAACAACTGGTACCCTTCAGCCTCCACCCCTGCTTCCCCTCAACGTCCACCACTGCTACCCTTCAACCTTAACAAGTGCTACCCTTCAACGTCCACCACTACTACCCTTCAACCTCTATCACTGTCACCCTTTAACCTCCACCACAGCTACCCCTCAATCTCCACCACAGCTACCTTTCAATCTCCACCACCCCTCACTTCTCCACAACCGTGCCTCCACCTCCACAATAACCACCCCTCCATCTCCACCAGCAACACTTTCTACGAGGCCTGGTCTCAGACCGGGCAGAGGGGGCGTTGACCCCCGAAACCTTCTCCAGGTATACTCCAGGTATACTCTAAGTATACTGTCCCTCCCATCAATTATACATCAATTTCAGAACCTCGCTCACTCTGTAATAGCAGTAATGTCTGATATTTCCTCAGTTATATATCCTCAGCACTAACTCGTCGTTCTCTCAGCATTTCTGACCAAGAGATTTACAGCAACATTCTTCACCAAGCGAATAATAACTAATTATTTTCTGTCCTGTTCTTGGTTCCTGGGAAGGAGCTCTGTTAAGGTGTTGTGTCCTGTTCTTGGTTCCTGGGAAGGAGCTCTGTTAAGGTGTTGTGTCCTGTTCTTGGTTCCTGGGAAGGAGCTCTGTTAAGGTGTTGTGTCCTGTTCTTGGTTCCTGGGAAGGAGCTCTGTTAAGGTGTTGTGTCCTGTTCTTGGTTCCTGGGAAGGAGCTCTGTTAAGGTGTTGTGTCCTGTTCTTGGTTCCTGGGAAGGAGCTCTGTTAAGGTGTTGTGTCCTGTTCTTGGTTCCTGGGAAGGAGCTCTGTTAAGGTGTTGTGTCCTGTTCTTGGTTCCTGGGAAGGAGCTCTGTTAAGGTGTTGTGTCCTGTTCTTGGTTCCTGGGAAGGAGCTCTGTTAAGGTGTTGTGTCCTGTTCTTGGTTCCTGGGAAGGAGCTCTGTTAAGGTGTTGTGTCCTGTTCTTGGTTCCTGGGAAGGAGCTCTGTTAAGGTGTTGTGTCCTGTTCTTGGTTCCTGGGAAGGAGCTCTGTTAAGGTGTTGTGTCCTGTTCTTGGTTCCTGGGAAGGAGCTCTGTTAAGGTGTTGTGTCCTGTTCTTGGTTCCTGGGAAGGAGCTCTGTTAAGGTGTTGAATGTAGTTGATTGAAGGATGTGAGCTGGGGAGAGTTAATGTGGGCGATTGTGAGAGGGTGGGCTTGGATGATGTGCTTGTGTATAGAGAGGGGCTGCAGGATGTGGATGTGAATGGACAGGGGCTGCAGGATGTGGATGTGAATGGACAGGGGCTGCAGGATGTGGATGTGTATGGAAAGGGGCTGCAGGATATGGATGTGTATGGAAAGGGGCTGCAGGATGAGGATATGTATGGATGTGGGCTGCAGGATGCGGATGTGTGTGGAAAGGGGCTGCAGGATGTGGATGTGAATGGAAAGGGGCTGCAGGATGTGGATGTGTATGGAAAGGGGTTGCAGGATGTGAATGTGTAAGGAGAGGGGCTTCAGCATATGGATGTGTATGGAAAGGGGTTGAAGGATGTGGATGTGTATGTAGAGGGGCTTAAGGATGCGGATGTGTATGGAAAGGGCTGCAGGATGTGAATGTGTAAGGAAAGGGGCTGCAGGATATTGATGTGTATGGAAAGGAGCTGTAGGATGTGGATCTGTATGGATTGGGGCTGCTGGATGTGGATGTATATGGAGAGAGGCTGCAGGATGTGAATGTGTAAGGAGAGGGGATGCAGGATATGGATGTGTATGGAAAGGGGCTGTACGATGTGGATCTGTATGGATTGGGGCTGCTGGATGTGGATGTGTATGGAGAGGGGGTGCAGGATGTGGATGTGTATGGAAAGGGGCTGCAAGATGTGGATGTGTATGGGAAGGAGCTGCATTGGATGTGGATGTGTATGGAAAGGGGCTGCAAGATGTGGATGTGAATGGAAAGGTGCTACAGGATGTGGATGTGTATGGAAAGGGGCTACAGGATGTGGATGTGTATGGGGAGGGGCTGCAGGATATGGATGTGTATGGAAAGGGGCTGCAAGATGTGGATGTGTATGGAAAGGGGCTGCAGGATGTGAAAGTGTAAGAAGAGGGGCTGCAGGATATGGATGTGTATGGAAAGGGGCTACAGGATGTGGATGTGTATGGAAAGGGGCTTCAGGATATGGATGTGTATCAAGAGGGGATGCAGGATATGGATGTGTATGGAAAGGGGCTGCAGGATATGGATGTGTATGGAGAGTGGTTGCAAGATGGGGAGGTGTATGAAGAGGGGCTGCAGGATGTGGATGTGCATGGAAAGGGGCTGCAGGATAGGGAGGTGTACGGAGAGGGCTGCAGGTTGTGAATGTACATGGAAAGGGCTGCAGGATGTTGATGTGTATGGAAAGGGGCTGCAGGATGTGGATGTGTATGGAGAGGGGCTGCAGGATGTGAATGTGTAAGGAGAGGGGCTGCAGGATATGGATGTGAATAAAAAGGGGCTGCAGGATGTGGATGTGTATGGAGAGGGGCTGCAAGACGGGGAGGTGTGTTAAGAGGGGTTGCAGGATGTGGATGTGGATGTGTATGGAAAGGGGCTGCAGGATGGGGAGGTGTATGGAGAGGGGCGGCAGGATGTGAATGTGTAAGGAGAGGGGCTGCAGGATATGGATGTGTATGGAAAGGGGCTGCAGGATGTGCATGTGTATGGAAAGGGGCTGCAGGATGGGGAGGTGTATGGAGAGGGCTGCAGGTTGTGGATGTGTATGGAAAGGGGCTGTAGGATGGAGAGGTGCACGGAGAGGGGCTGCAGGATGTGGATGTGTATGGAAAGGTGCTGCAGGATGGGGAGGTGTATGGAGACGGGCTGCAGGATGTGAATGTGTAAGGAGAGGGGGCTGCAGGATATGGATGTGTATGGAAATGGGCTGCAGGATGTGGATGTGTATGGAAAGGGGCTGCAGGATATGGATGTGTATGGAAAGGGGCTGCAGGATGTGGATGTGTATGTGGAAGGGCTGCAAGATGGGGAGGTATATGGAGAGGAGCTGCAGGATGTGGATGTGTATTTAGAGGGGCTGCAGGATATTGATGTGTATTGAGAGGGGCTGCAGGATGTGGATGTGTATGGAGAGGCGCTGCAGGATATGGATGTGTAAGGAAAGGGGCTGCAGGGTATGGATGTGTATGGAGAGGAGCTGCAGGATGTGGATGTGTATGGAGAGGGGCTGCAGGATGTGGATGCGTATGGAGAGGGGCTGCAGGGTGTGGATGTGTATGGAGAGGGGCTGCAGGATCTGGATGTGTATGGAGAGGGGCTGCAGGATGTGGATGTGTATGGAGAGGGGCTGCAGGATGTGGATGTGTATGGAGAGGGGCTACAGGATGTGGATGTGTATGGAAAGGGGCTTCAGGATATGGATGTGTATCAAGAGGGGCTGCAGGATATGGATGTGTATGGAAAGGGGCTGCAGGATATGGATGTGTATGGAGAGGGGTTGCAAGATGGGGAGGTGTATGAAGAGGGGCTGCAGGATGTGGATGTGCATGGAAAGGGGCTGCAGGATAGGGAGGTGTACGGAGAGGGCTGCAGGTTGTGAATGTACGTGGAAAGGGCTGCAGGATGTGGATGTGTATGGAATGGGGCTGCAGGATGTGGATGTGTATGGAGAGGGGCTGCAGGATGTGAATGTGTAAGGAGAGGGGCTGCAGGATATGGATGTGAATAAAAAGGGGTTGCAGGATGTGGATGTGTATGGAGAGGGGCTGCAAGACGGGGAGGTGTATTAAGAGGGGTTGCAGGATGTGGATGTGGATGTGTGTGGAAAGCGGCTGCAGGATGGGGAGGTGTATGGAGAGGGGCGGCAGGATGTGAAAGTGTAAGGAGAGGGGCTGCAGGATATGGATGTGTATGGAAAGGGGCTGCAGGATGTGTATGTGTATGGAAAGGGGTTGCAGGATGGGGAGGTGTATGGAGAGGACTGCAGGTTGTGGATGTGTATGGAAAGGGGCTGTAGGATGGAGAGGTGCACGGAGAGGGGCTGCAGGATGTGGATGTGTATGGGAAGGTGCTGCAGGATGGGGAGGTGTATGGAGACGGGCTGCAGGATGTGAATGTGTAAGGAGAGGGGGCTGCAGGATATGGATGTGTATGGAAAGGGGCTGCAGGATGTGGATGTGTATGGAAAGGGGCTGCAGGATATGGATGTGTATGGAAAGGGGCTGCAGGATGTGGATGTGTATGGAGAAGGGCTGCAAGATGGGGAGGTATATGGAGAGGAGCTGCAGGATGTGGATGTGTATGGAGAGGGGCTGCAGGATATGGATGTGTATTTAGAGGGGCTGCAGGATATGGGTGTGTATGGAGAGGGGCTGCAGGATATGGATGTGTATGGAGAGGCGCTGCAGATATGGATGTGTAAGGAAAGGGGCTGCAGGATATGGATGTGTATGGAGAGGAGCTGCAGAATGTGGATGTGTATGGAGAAGGGCTACAGGATGTGGATGCGTATGGAGAGGGGCTGCAGGGTGTGGATGTGTATGGAGAGGGGCTGCAGGATGTGTATGTGTATGGAAAGGGGTTGCAGGATGGGGAGGTGTATGGAGAGGACTGCAGGTTGTGGATGTGTATGGAAAGGGGCTGTAGGATGGAGAGGTGCACGGAGAGGGGCTGCAGGATGTGGATGTGTATGCGAAGGTGCTGCAGGATGGGGAGGTGTATGGAGACGGGCTGCAGGATGTGAATGTGTAAGGAGAGGGGGCTGCAGGATATGGATGTGTATGGAAAGGGGCTGCAGGATGTGGATGTGTATGGAAAGGGGCTGCAGGATATGGATGTGTATGGAAAGGGGCTGCAGGATGTGGATGTGTATGGAGAAGGGCTGCAAGATGGGGAGGTATATGGAGAGGAGCTGCAGGATGTGGATGTGTATGGAGAGGGGCTGCAGGATATGGATGTGTA
Organism: Cherax quadricarinatus; assembly: GCF_038502225.1. NCBI lineage: Eukaryota > Metazoa > Arthropoda > Malacostraca > Decapoda > Parastacidae > Cherax > Cherax quadricarinatus. The sequence goes on along the minus strand of NC_091384.1, from coordinate 12,437,198 downwards.
TGGAGAGGGGCTGCAGGATATGGATGTGTATTGAGAGGGGCTTCAGGATATGGATGTGTATGGAAAGGGGCTGCAGGATATGGATGTGTATGGAGAAGGGCTGCAAGATGGGGAGGTGTATGGAGAGGAGCTGCAGGATATGGATGTGTATGGAGAGGGGCTGCAGGATATGGATGTGTATGGAGAGGGGCTGCAGGATATGGGTGTGTATGGAGAGGGGCTGCAGGATATGGATGTGTATGGAGAGGCGCTGCAGATATGGATGTGTAAGGAAAGGGGCTGCAGGATATGGATGTGTATGGAGAGGAGCTGCAGAATGTGGATGTGTATGGAGAAGGGCTACAGGATGTGGATGCGTATGGAGAGGGGCTGCAGGGTGTGGATGTGTATGGAGAGGCGCTGCAGGATATGGATGTGTAAGGAAAGGGGCTGCAGGATATGGATGTGTATGGAGAGGAGCTGCAGGATGTGGATGTGTATGGAGAGGGGCTGCAGGATGTGGATGCGTATGGAGAGGGGCTGCATGGTGTGGATGTGTATGGAGAAGGGCTGCAGGATGTGGATGTGTATGGAGAGGGGCTGCAGGATATGGATGTGTATGGAGAGGGGCTGCAGGATGTGGATGTGTATGGAGAGGGTCTGCAGGATGTGGATGTGTATGGAGAGGGGCTGCAGGATATGGATGTGTATGGAGAGGGGCTGCAGGATGTGGATGCGTATGCAGAGGGGCTGCAGGATGTGGTTGTGTATGGAGAGGGGCTGCAGGATTTGGATGTGTATGGAGAGGGGCTGCAGGATATGGATGTGTATGGAGATGGACTGCAGGATATGGATGTGTATGGAGAGGGGGCTGCAGAATATGGATGTGTATGGAGAGGGGCTTCAGGATATGGATGTGTATGGAGAGGGGCTGCAGGATATGGATGTGTATGGAGAGGGGCTGCAGGATGTGGATGTGTATGGAGAGGGGCTGCAGGATGTGGATGTGTATGGAGAGGGGCTGGAGGATGTGGTTGTGTATGGAGAGGGGCTGCAGGATATGGATGTGTATGGAGAGGGGCTGCAGAATGTGGATGTGTATGGAGAGGGGCTGCAGGATGTGGATGTGTATTGAGAGGCGCTGCAGGATGTGGATGTGTATGGAGAGGGGCTGCAGGATGTGAATGTGAATGGAGAGGGGCTGCAGGATATGGATGTGTATGGAGAGGGGCTGCAGGATGTGATGCGTATGGAGAGGGGCTGCAGGATGTGGATGTGTATGGAGAGGGGCTGCAGGATGTGGATGTGTATGGAGAGGGGCTGCAGGATATGGATGTGTATGGAGAGGGGCTGCAGAATGTGGATGTGTATGGAGAGGGGCTGCAGGATGTGGATGTGTATGGAGAGGGGCTGCAGGATGTGGATGTGTATGGAGAGGGGCTGCAGGATGTGGATGTGTATAGAGAGGGGCTGCAGGATACGGATGTCTATGGAGTCGGGGCTGCAGGATATGGATGTGTATGGAGAGGGGCTGCAGGATATGGATGTGTATGGAGAGGTGCTGCAGGATATGGATGTGTATGGAGAGGCGCTGCAGGATGTGGATGTGTATGGAGAGGCGCTGCAGGATGTTGATGAGTTAAAACTAAAAAAACTACTTGGATGTGTATGAGATAGACAAGATGGTGTGGATGATCTGGATGTGTGTGTTGATGTGGAATGGTAATGAATGTTGGGTGGTACTTGAGGAGGATGTGAATGTTAGGAAAGATAGGAACATCTACGTCACCCATTAACTTCACCAAGTGTAGATGTGGATGTGCGTGGGCAGGATCTGGATGATGGGGATGTGTGTGTGAATGATCTGGATAATGTGGATGTGTGTGTGAAGGACCTGAATGATATGGATGTGTGTGGGAAGGATTTGGATGTTGTTGATGTGTGTGGGAAGGATTTGGATGATGTGGATGTATGTGGGAAGGATGTGGATGTGTGTGGGCAGGATCTGGATGATGTGGATTTTTTGTCTTATGAGGATCTGGATGATGTTAATTATTTTTTTGTGTGTGGGAAGGGTTTGGATATGGATTTGTGTGGGAGGGCTAGATGACGTGTGGGGGATCCATTTAGATGCTTTTGATGTGTGTGTGAGAGATGAAGGATGCAGGGGACGAGTCTCAGCTCCTGGCCCCGCCTCTCTACGGGCAGCTACTGCGTGGGAAAGGTTAGGATGTTGTGAACATATGTTTGGGACGTGATGAATGATGATATTTGTTCAACGATTTGTACCAACTTATTTGTAGTTGCAAGGGTTGAACCTAAGCTCCTGTCCCTGCCTCTCCGCTGGCCGCTACTGACTGCACGAGCCAAATTATAGGTCACTTTTAAACTACGAGTGGCTCCTGCCTCTACTAACTCTCTGTGCCTGTGAACTCTAAAGCTAAAGAACTAAATCCTGACATCTCTGTGACTCATCTATATAACTAACTTCCAACAGTGCTGTCGTGTGTACGAAAGTTGACTCTTACACAGACTAGTTCGGTCAATTACCATGCGAATTTTACTCGTTATGTAGCCCCTGGACTTTCTGTCATCTGCCATCTGTCCTCTGTCCTCTGTCCTCTCTCCTTTGTGCTCTGTCCTCTGTCCTTTGTCCTCTGTCCTTTGTCCTCTGTCCTCTGTCCTCTGTCCTCTGTCCACTGTCCTCTGTCCTCTGTCCTCAGGTTCGTCTCCTTGAGCCTTTCTTCAAAGCTCATACCTCTGAGCTTCAGGATTAGTTTTGTTGTATATTTATCGTTTTTACTTTTCCAGCTTGTAGACATGGTTCTTCAGTTGTGGGTTCCATACTGGTGCTGTATGTAGTGTCGTGGGCGACTCCTTGGTCAAGCTTCTTAAAGTAACTCTTGCGTTTACTTGTCTTCCATTTGCTTGGGAGATTATTCTGGTGCCTCAAGAAGCTATATGTTCAGAGCTATATTCACTTCAGAAAGGTTTTCAACCTGTTGCTAGAATTTGTTGTATTTTATTTTCCCCGATTTTCATAACTTTGCATTTGATTGGGTTAAATTGTAATAGGAATGTCAAGTGAATCATACAGCTTGTCCAGATCCACTTGCAGTCTTTCCTTGTCTTTCCCTTTCCTCTTTCCGTGAACAGGGTCACTTCCAGCAGTACTGGTTCCAGCACTATTCTTTGTGGAATTTCCAGTCGCCACATTTGCACATTCCAACACTCCTAGCAGACAACAACTCGTTATCTATTGCAGTTATCTAATGTATGATTCGTTAAAGTACTTTGGCTTTTATTCCTGCGTACTCTTCTCATTTTTATCACGGTCTCTTGTGCGATACCGGACTGAACACCACATAGTCAGTGAAATATGGAGTCTCCTCCCCCCCCCTCTCTCTCTCTCTCTCTCTCTCTCTATCATCTAACTTCCACTACCTTATCATAGAATTCTAGCAGATTTGTGAGACAGGTTTAACCTTCCCTGAAACCGTTCTTCGTTTTTTTGGAACCTGCTACTTTCCAGGCGTTCCAGTGCTCCTCTCCTGATTATCTTCTCAATAACTTTGTGTACAATGCTAGTCAAGGTCACTAGCCTGTAGTTTAATGCATCCAGTTTGTTCCTTTTCTTAAATAACAATACAACATTTTCCACACATCCTATAGCTGCATTGCTTCAGTTTGAATAAAAATGCAGAATACAGTAAAATACACAAATAACAGGATCTTCATCATCTAACTCTTGTGCCACTACCATTACTCTCTTCTCATTGCCACCTCTGTAATACTATTACAACTTACTATTACAACTACTGTTACTACTACTACTACTACCACTACCACCAATACAGCTACAACCATTTTGCTACTGTCTCTCGTTCTACTCCGGCCCCTTTCCCAGCTTCCCTTTGCGCCATTGTTGTTGTTGTAGGCTCGCCGGTCTTCTCCCGGTCCGGGTCTTTTCCAGATGGTGAGCCGGCACGCGCCGCTTGCTAATAGTTCAAATCGGTCCAACACGTTGCCATAAGTTCCACTCTTGTATGTGCGGGTTACTGTGCACTGTTGTAATTGATTTGGTAAAACATTGCTATTAGTATGACTCATGAAATAGTAATGATACGATTGTAAAGAAACCATACCACGGGTGGGGTTTGAACCCGCTGTCAGAGTCTCAAAACTCCAGACCGTCGCGTTAGCCACTGGGCCAGCTAGCTTCAATAAGATTCGTCCAACTAGGTATATTTCTATACCATAGGAAGGTTAGTATAGACACCACTGTGACCACAAATGCAAGTTTTTACAGACGAATCTCCCGCTAGCATGGCCGTGGACACAGTGGTGCCTATGCTACCTTTCCTATAGTGTAGAAATATACCTAGTTGGACGAATCTTATTGAAGCTAGCTGGTCCAGTGGCTAACGCGACGGTCTGGAGTTTTGAGACTCTCTGACCGCGGGTTCAAACCCCACCCGTGGTATGGTTTGGTTGCTATTAGTACTTCACACATCTCGTCTACTTCTTCTCTCAGAATTCACAGAAGGATGAGTTTTGGTCCCATTGTTTTTGCGATATTGTTATGAATTGTGTTCACTTGTAACTTTTGCGTCTCTCCGCCTCTAGGTGAACTTTGGACTCTATAAAAAGTGAGACATGTGCAACCTTAGGGAATCTGTATAGAAGGAACGTTTCGCCCGCCAGTGGCTTCTTCAGTTTTGGAGTGAGAAAGCAAAACGTTTCCACAATATAGATTCCCAAATGATTCACATGCGTCTCATTCTTCAACTTGTTGCTTTTCTAAATAATTTAAATCATATGGACTCTGTGCCTAACCGTACTTCTGGATGTGAATTTCTTCTCTGCCTCCCAGCATATTCCCGTTATATATTCTACCATTTCAATAATTTTCTTTCCATCTTACCCCCTTTCCCTCAACACTCCATTTAGGAATTGTCTTATGCCTTCACTGGCTTCTCTTTTGAGTCGAGTTTGTCTCTTTCTTCTCACTCAGTGCTTCTGCATTCACTTTCTTGAGGTATTCAAACTTTAGAGATGAATATCCCATGCATCAGTCACTCAGGATGAAGACAAGGTCCAGCCTGCCTGGTTCATCCCCTCTCTCTTCGAGACACCAATGTCTTGACCTGTTGTTGCTGGCCTGGGTGTCTCTGCTGACACTTCTGATCTCTCTACCATTTATTAGTTATGAGCATCTTGCTTGACCTACAAGATCAGTAGTTCCAGTTGTAGCACCAGATTACTAGTAATGGAATCATAGCAGTAGCAGACACCAAGCCTGATAGATATCAGTTCCTGCTTTCTTTATCCAGTGAGCTACGGACAGCCTCTATGACTTCTGGTAAAGACATGCTGAATTTTTGCAACTAGGAAGATTCCTGTAGTTTTTTACCTCCCTGTCTCAATGCATCACCTACTTCCCCTGAGTGTAGTGGGCTGAGAGGATGGTAGGTGGCGCGGGAGTCAGCATAATTCTAAGATTACCCCTTCAACACTTATACATCTACGGCCCAATGCTGCACATTCCACAAGATTGTTGGACTGAACACATCGACTCCAGGCTGAGGGACTGATTGCCTCAAACTCCTCCTCTCCTTAGACCTTTCTGCTTTGTATTGGACTGATGAAGCCACTGTGTGGCGAAACGTTTCCTCAATAAAGATTCCCATATGTTGCCTAAGTTTCTCAATCTTCAACACTATTACGACCCAAACAAACATACAGTCAAACTTACTTATACACATGTAATCTTTTAGTTCACACTACAGTTGCATGCACTCACATTGCAACACAGAGTGACTGGCAAGGACTGCAGGTGACTACTGAGGAACTTTCGAGATAAAAGATACAAGCTAGAGTGTACAGGATGATAAAGAACTGCCTGAGGCTGAGTCTAACACCTGCACCATAATTTAAGGAAGTTACTGCACGAACCGGATCTCTGATGGTCGCCAACATTCATTCCTTTGTGTCATTATGTATTTTTCTTACAATTGTTACCTATCTTGAGTTTGTAATGGCTGAGTTGTTTCAGCGTAACGTTCAACTTTATTCTTCTCACCCGACTTGAAGACGTTGAGTTTTTATAGAGTGTGAACCACCTGTGATGGTAGTAGTTTATAAAGAGTGTGAACCACCTGTGATGGTAGTAGTTTATAAAGAGTGTGAACCACCTGTGATGGTAGTAGTTTATAAAGAGTGTGAACCACCTGTGATGGTAGTAGTTTATAAAGAGTGTGAACCACCTGTGATGGTAGTAGTTTATAAAGAGTGTGAACCACCTGTGATGGTAGTAGTTTATAAAGAGTGTGAACCACCTGTGATGGTAGTAGTTTATAAAGAGTGTGAACCACCTGTGATGGTAGTAGTTTATAAAGAGTGTGAACCACCTGTGATGGTAACAGCCCGAGTGTTATAATCGGGTCAACAAATCCCCGAGGGATTGAAAATCTACTTACGTTTGACAAAATATCGTGTTAATTACTTGTTAATTTCACAGGTTGTGTGCAGGAGCACCATCCCCAAGTGTGTGTGATCCTGTCGTTATGTGTCTTGTTACTGATACTGATCCTGTCGTTATGTGAGTCTTGTTATTGATACTGATCCTGTCGTTATGTGTCTTGTTACTGATACTGATCCTGTCGTTATGTGTCTTGTTACTGATACTGATCCTGTCGTTATGTGTCTTGTTACTGATACTGATCCTGTCGTTATGTGTCTTGTTACTGATACTGATCCTGTCGTTATGTGTCTTGTTACTGATACTGATCCTGTCGTTATGTGTCTTGTTACTGATACTGATCCTGTCGTTATGTGAGTCTTGTTATTGATACTGATCCTGCCGTTATGTGAGTCTTGTTATTGATACTGATCCTGTCGTTAAGGGAATTTTGTTACTGATACCGATCCTGTCGTTATGTGAGTCGTGTTACTGATACCAATCCTGTCGTTATGTGAGTCTTGTTACTCTAGTGGTCGCTACCTTGTATCCGAAACCTCACCCAGCTGGTTCATCGTCTCATTTACGGTTCACTCAGATCTGTGCCTGTCTTCTACACTACTACTACTACGCTCCTCATTTACACTCACATCTATAAAGAATAAAGAGACACAATACCTTGGCTGGAACAATATACATTTTCCTTTGTGCGGGTTAAATGTGTATGGCTCAGGCCTGTTACCAAGTGTGTGTATATCTTAGTCTTTGTAGATAAATTGTTCAGAGAACCTGATGGACTGATTACATCGACTCAACTCTGAGGGACTGATTACCTCGAACTCCTTCGCCATTCTCCTTCGTATGGACTGATGAAGCCACTGTGTGGCGAAACGTTTCCCCAGTAAAGAACATAAGAATGGAGGAACATTGCCGAAGGCCTACTGGCCCATAGAAGGCAGATCCTTATCATAACGACCCTGCCCAAAGCTACCCAAGAATTTACTCCCTTACCCAATGACACCAATCAAACCTAGCCCCTCCCACTCACATATTTGTCCAATCTCTTTTTAAAGCTATCCACCTTACTCGGAAGATTGTTCCGCGAATCCACAACTCTGTTCGAAAACCAGTACTTACCTATGTCCTTTCTAAATCTAAATTTATCCAACTTAAATCCATTATTTCTGGTTCTTACCTGGTTCGACACCCTCAGTACTTTATTAATATCTCCTTTGTTTATGCCCGTCATCCACTTATACACCTCAATGATATCTGCTCTCATCCTACGTCTCTCCAGAGAGTGGAGATTTAAGGCTTTAAGTCTATCTTCATACGGGAGGTTCCTTACACAGTAAATCATTTTAGTCATTCTTCTCTGTATGTTCTCCAATGAGTCTATGTCCATCCTGTAGTAAGGGGACCAAAACTGAGCAGTATAATCTAAATGAGGCCTCACTAGTGATGTATAGAGCTGTAAAATAACTTTTGGACTTCTGTTACTTATACTTCTTGAGATAAATCCAAGTAATCTGTTAGCCTTGTTGCGCACACTAAGACACTGCTGTCTTGGCTTCAGGTTTCTGCTTACTATGACTCCCAAGTCTTTTTCACATTCTGTATGATCAAGCTCTACTTCAGCTAGTTTATAGCTTCTAGTGTTATTTTCATTACCAAGGACTAGTACCTGACACTTATCCACATTGAACTTCATCTGCCATTTTTCAGACCAAGACATTAATTTGTCCAAATCCTCCTGGAGTTCAATGCTATCCTCCTCAGAATGAATCACACGGCCTATCTTTGTATCATCAGCAAATTTGCTCATGTCACTTGTAATGTATGGCCTACCATACATTCGCAAACAAGGAATCGCCCTCGTATCCACTCCCTCGGTAACTGGCAATGCTCCACCTAAGCTGGCCAAACTCCTAGGCCCAATCAGCATCTAGAAATTTGAACTCCTATTAAAAGAAATACCGTAAATTTTCCGGCGACCTTCTTAAAAATATTAGGAATATCTACGCTAAGAAAAATACTCTCTTTCTGATGTTACGTAATGAACTATTCCTTTACTATTAGCTTGGGAAACGACCATTCAAGCTATTGCATTTGTGAAGAAAGGACACAAGTGCAACTAATGTGACATTTATTGTGGCAACGTTTCGCTCTCCATGAGCTTTATCAAGCCATTGGCTTGATAAAGCTCCTGGAGAGCGAAACGTTGAAACAATAAATGTCACATTAGTTGCACTTGTGTCCTTTTACTTTACATATTGTCGGTAATTCTACCAACTTTATTACAATTTGTAAAGAAGTGGAATTTTAATAGAACTGTCAAGAAAGGCCAAATAAACCTGCTTCAACATTCTTAGCTTCCTGTATTCTTACACAAATAACCCGCACATAAAAGAGAGAAGCTTACGACGACGTTTCGGTCCGACTTGGACCATTGACAGAGTCAATGTGACTTTGTCAACGGTCCAAGTCGGACCGAAACGTCGTCGTAAGCTTCTCTCTTTTATGTGCGGGTTATTTGTGTATCGTTCCAGTCACGGTATTGTGCCTTTTTGTTATTCCTATATTCTTAGGAGGGATAAAGAAGGTTGTGTTCTTTAGAAGAGATATAGAGGAGAAAGATGAGTTATTAGAAACAGAGGAGAAAGTTTTGTTATTTGAGAGGAACATAGAAGAGACGGATGGGTTGTTAGGATAGAACTGGGAGATCGTTGGGTAATTAGGGTTGGGTTATTAGGGTAGAAGTTAGAGAGGGACAGGTTGAACATTAAAATGGTATAAAATACCGACAGGTTGTTAGGTAAGACACATATGCAACAGTTAGGTATCTTTATTATGAAACGTTTCGCCTACACAGTAGGCTTCTTCAGTCGAGTACAGAAAAGTTGATAGAAGCAGAAGATACTTGAAGACGATGTAATCAGTCCATCACCCTTAAAGTTTTGAGGTGGTCAGTCCCTCAGTCTGGAGAAGAGCATTGTTCCATAGTATGAAACAATATGTTAGGGACAGGTTGTCTGGGAGACACACGGAGCAGATGACTGGGTTGTTTGAGTATGACACAGAAGAAAGGGATAGCCTGTTAAGGAAAAAAAAGAGGGACATAGATCAAAGGAATTAAACCATGCCACGGGCGGGGTGAGAACCTGCGATCAGAGAGTCATAAGATAAGATTTCGTTCGGATTTTTAACCCCGGAGGGTTAGCCACCCAGGATAACCCAAGAAAGTCAGTGCGTCATCGAGGACTGTCTAACTTATTTCCATTGGGGTCCTTAATCTTGTCACCCAGGATGCGACCCACACCAGTCGACTAACACCCAGGTACCTATTTGCTGCTAGGTGAACAGGACAACAGGTGTAAGGAAACGTGTCGAAATGTTTCCACCCGCCGGGAATCGAACCCTGGCCCTCCGCTTGTGAAATGGGAGCTTTAGCCACCAGGCCACCGGCCGACGCGCTAGCCACTGGGCCAGCTGGCTGCAGTGGCTAGCGCGTCGGTCTGGAGTTTTATGACTGTCTGATCGCGGGTTCTAACCCTACCCGTGGTATGGTTTGTTTGCAATCGTGTCATTACGATTTCGTGAGTCATCAAAGGAATTAATTGTTAGGACGCAGCCATAGAGGAGAGTGATGTGTTGATGGATAAGTGGGGGAGATCAGAGGAAGATACTAGGAGTGTTCTCACCAAGGTGAACCTGTGAAGATCAAATCTTATTTCCAGATCTTGTATTGTTCCTGTCCCCATTATGTGCAAGAAGAAGATTACCGGAGAATAGAAACAGAGAGAAAATGAGAGTGCGAGGATGGAGGGAGTGAAGGGGAAAGAGAAGGGGGGAGTGGAGAGAGGGAGGGGTAAAAGCAGTGGAGGAGTTAATGAGCCTCTGGTAATTACGTCATCAAGGCTGTGTGTTTATGGCCTGGGGGATGGAGTTTTGGGGAGGGGGGAGGGTGTGTTGGGGAGGGGGGAGGGAGTGTTGGGGAGGGGGAGGGATTGATGGAGGGAGGGAGGGAAGGAGGTAGAGGGAATGTAGAAAGGGAGAGAATGATGTGTAGAAAGGGGAAGTGTTGGCTAGGGAGAGTGGGAGTGTTGGGGAGGAAGTAAGGGAGCGATAACTGGATAGTTAGGGAGCGATAACTGGGTAGTTAAGATAAGATAAGATTTCGTTCGGATTTTTAACCCCGGAGGGTCAGCCACCCAGGATAACCCAAGAAAGTCAGTGCGTCATCGAGGACTGTCTAACTTATTTCCATTGGGGTCCTTAATCTTGTCCCCCAGGATGCGACCCACACCAGTCGACTAACACCCAGGTACCTATTTGCTGCTAGGTGAACAGGACAACAGGTGTAAGGAAACGTGTCGAAATGTTTCCACCCGCCGGGAATCGAACCCGGGCCCTCCGTGTGTGAGGCGGGAGCTTTAGCCACCAGGCTAAAGCATGGAGAGAGATTGTGTGTTCAGAGAGTGAAGAAAAGAGGGTATGGAAGACAGTGTTGGTGAGACAAGAGGAGCTTACCTGCTCATCTGTACTCCCCGAGATGTACTAGGTGAGTACATCTAGGATGTGCTCACCGATTTGTACTCGCTGAGCTGTACTCATCGAGATGTACTCACCGAACTGTGTTTGCGTAGCTGGAGACTCATCTGACGCAGCCTCTAAACCAAAGAGAAAGCAAAGAAGAGAGTCTTGTGGGAGAAAAGAGGGAGGAGGGCATAGGGAGAGAAGCAGACGAGTTTGAAGAGGGAGACAGGTTAGGGAATGAGGGAGGGAAATAACAGAGAAGCTAACAAAACCCTCTAATTCAAACAACCCGATGAAAAGCATCCATCTTATGGGCTAACAATCAGGGTTTACAAACGAACAAAGGAACAAAAGTTCATTATGTAAGTGGTCTTCTCACGGGAACATTGGCAATGTTGAAGGTTTCACGGAAACATATCAAGAATGTTTTGGACAGTGAAATGTGGACAAGAAAATTTACTGTGTATATTGTATAGATGTGAGAGTGAGACACTGCAACATCATGGGATCTTGGTACAAAGACTTCAACGCTTGCCCAATTTTTGGACGACGACCTACTTACACTAGTGGCAGGTCCCACTGTGATCCCGCCTCTTCCTGCTTCAACTCATCTCACCGCAGTATATAAGCCACCTCTCTGGCCCTATGCTGCACTTCCTACAAGAGTGATGGACTGAACACATCGATTCCAGGTTGAGGGACTGATTACCTCAAACTTCTACTCTCCTTACCCACTTCTACTTTGTATTGGACTGATGAAGCCACTGTGTGGCGAAACGTTTCTTCAATAAAGATTCCCATATGTTGCATAAGTGTCTCAATTCTTCAGATGTGAGAGTAAACAACTCCCAAGGAAGCTCTGGAAACTACCGTATTTTTCGGCATATAAGGCGCCCTTTTTTTCCCCCAGTAAAGTCTTGGAAAATCAGCCTGGGCCTTATATGCTCAGGGTCAAAGGGAGGCATTGTATTATGCCTACTATTGTTTACTAACTTTACGTTACAACTGCTTGTAAACATTGTCTAATATTTTCGTGCGCCTTATATGCCGGAAAATACCCGTATGTGAAAGATTCACATACAACTATTGAAATTATGAAATGATTTGGTAGTAAGTAGTATTACGTGAAATCCGAGTTGAGAATTATCTTCATGAACAATCCACGATCGGTAACGTCAAAAAGAATTCTCTGAAGAGATAAGGAAGATAGGTGGCGGCTCCCTAGAAAACCTTGTAAATCTTGCCTCAAATTCTCTTTGGAGACTTTGGTTTTCCACTTGAAGAATGGGTAGAATTTCAAGGCAGGCATTAAAATTTAATTATAGGTGTAATATACCGACGCCTAGACTTAGAAGGCAACCGAGGGAGGCTGGCAATATAAACACAAATGCAGTATAATGTGATCCTTTATTGACTACGTTTCGCCCACACAGTGGGCTTTTTCAAGTCACAAACAGAACTACCTGGGGTGGAAGGAACGCGAGTATTTATAGTCCGGCTGAGGTCAGGTGAAGAATGCTGCATCTGACCTCAGTCCTGACCTCAGCCGGACTATAAATACTCGCGTTCCTTCCACCCCAGGTAGTTCTGTTTGTGACTTGAAAAAGCCCACTGTGTGGGCGAAACGTAGTCAATAAAGGATCACATTATACTGCATTTGTGTTTATATTGCCATTGTGTCGGTATTTTATACCATTTATTTCCAGAGGGAGGCTGCTTTTGGACGAAATTGTTAGGGCTTCTAGACACGATAATGTAGTAATAATTTTAGATTTTAACTTTACCGGACTCCTCTGACCGGTATTCTTGAGTCCAGTGACTTTCTGGAAGTAGTTCAGAACTGCTTTTTGAAGTAGCGTGTACCAGAGGTAGACTTCCTTTGTTGAAAACTGTGGAAGATGGCTAATGTAATTCCTATATACTAAAGTCAGGAGATAAGTCAGTTCCTGATGTAACTGACTTATCTCCGCCAGACGTCAATAGTAGGTAAATTATTAGAAACAAATATGGTCGATATTATTAGAAGTCACCTTAATGAGCATAATTTGATTAATGAGTCTCAGCACGGATTCACAAGAGGTCATTTCTGCCTGACAAATTTACTCATATTCTCTAATAAGAATTTGATTTCAAGTAAAAGGACACAAGTGCAACTAATGTGACATTTATTGTGGCAACGTTTCGCTCTCCAGGAGCTTTATCAAGCCATTACAAACAATACATGGACACAGAGGGTATATAAAGGCTCAGAGTGAGGTGTAATACTAGTGAGGTAACATTTCGATGTTTAATAGTGGTAGTAGTAGTAGTAGTAGTAGTAGTAGTAGTAGTAGTAGTAGTAGTGACAAAAGTAATACCTTTGTCACTACTACTACTACTACCACTAGTGAACATCGAAATGGTACCTCACTAGTATTCACCTCACTCTGAGCCTTTATATACCCTCTGTGTCCATGTATTGTTTGTAATGGCTTGATAAAGCTCCTGGAGAGCGAAACGTTGCCACAATAAATGTCACATTAGTTGCACTTGTGTCCTTTTACTTTACATATTGTCGGTAATTCTACCAACATTATTACAATTTGATTTCAGTAAGACTATTAAGAAAAGTGGCAGCTCATAGTATAGGAGGTAAAGTTCTAACATGGATCGAGACTTACCAATAGGAGGCAGAGAGTTTACATTGATGGGGTCAAGTCTGAATGGTGACCAGTTACAAGTGGAGTTCCACAAGGATCAGTTTTGGGTCCAATGTTGTTCATAATTTACATTAATGACCTTGACGAAGGAATAACTAGTGACATGAGTAAACTCGTTGATGACACAAAAAGAGGCCGAGTAATAGATTCTGGGGACGACACTAATGAAATTCAGGAGGATTTTCACAGATTAATGTCAAGTGGCAGATGCAGTTCAATGTGGACAGGTGTAAAGTCCTAATCTTTCTGAATGAAAATAACCCTCATAGATATAAACTTGACTAGACGGAAATCTAGCCAGAACAACAGTGCCCCCGTGTGCTCAATAAGGCTAAAAGATTACTTGGAAAAATATCAAAAAGTATAAATACCAGGAGTTCAAAAGTTATTTTACTGCTCTACACATTTCGCCTTCACAGTGGGCCTCTTCAGTCGAATACAGAAGAGCTAACAGAAGTGGTAGAGGTGTGAAGACGACGTAATCAGTCCATCACCCTTGAAGAGGTAGTTTTGAGTTGATCAGTCCCTGGAGAGGAGTTCAACTCCATGGTCTGGAACAATATAGTTCCACACCATGGAGATGAACTCTTCTTCCAGGCTGAGGGACTGACCACCTCAAATACTTTTCCCCCAAAGTTGATGGACTGATTACATCGTCTTTATTTCATTACTACTACTCCCTCTGTATTTGACTGAAGAAGCCTGCTGTGTAGGTGAAACGTTTCAACAATAAGGATACCCAGCTGTTGCACATGTGTCTTAATCTTCAACTCGATATTTTATACCATTCACAACACAACATGGTAAGGGATGTATGTTATGGAGTGGCCCATCCTCTCAACAGATAACAGAACCTATTGGAAATAAATGGTATAAAATACCGACACAATGGCAATATAAACACAAATGCAGTATAATGTGATCCTTTATTGACTACGTTTCGCCCACACAGTGGGCTTTTTCAAGTCACAAACAGAACTACCTGGGGTGGAAGGAACGCAGCATTCTTCACCTGACCTCAGCCGGACTATAAATACTCGCGTTCCTTCCACCCCAGGTAGTTCTGTTTGTGACTTGAAAAAGCCCACTGTGTGGGCGAAACGTAGTCAATAAAGGATCACATTATACTGCATTTGTGTTTATATTGCCAGAACCTATTGGAAATTGAAATGCGCTCGTATTTTTCTTGAAGAGCAGTGAGGAACTCGGAGACAACAGTCTCAGGGACAGTACACTCTTATCACAACCTTATTGAAAGACAGACAAATTCCTTTGTTCTGAATCTAGGAAATAGCCAATATGACGATTATTTAGTGAATTTAATTTTAACAATCAGAGAATTGACTGGGACAATATCAACTAAAAGCCATCAAACATACACATGGAAAGTGTCCTAAACACACTTAACAACAAATTAAGCGTTAAATCCGGAAGGGTTACACAGGGTCTGCATTTAGTGTTTCTAAAACAGTGCATAGAAAAGGTAATTGCAGAAGCATATATGGTCTGCAAAAAAAAAAAAAACTATGCTTCACTAGGCAAACCTTTAGAAGATATTGATAGAGGCTGAAAGTAAAAAATTTACGGAAGAAAAAGGGTTACTGAATTGCCAGAGAGACCGTAAATACCACTGATATGGAATATAAACCAAACCATTCATACCATTTACAAGAAATGCACACAAAAAATCATTCAGCAAATACAAAACAAATCGAAAATATTTTTTCACATATGTATATAAAAAGCTCTTCTCAAATAAGGTTGATGCACAGTGACGACAAAGAAATAAGCAGTATTCTACCCACTCTACAAATTCTATGTCTAACATAAGCACAGACCCTCCAGGCATCGAAAATAGGAAAAATACTCACGCATATAGCATCTGCGCCTCATTCTTGGAATGCAGTACTTATAAAGAAATGCAAAATACCAATAATACGAGTGCTAAGTGTTCTTAGGAAGAGAGTTTAGGATCAAGTGAAATCCCAGAGGCTTTAAAAGAGTGGAGAGAAAGCTTCCCCAAGCACTGGAGGCAGCAAGCCGGTGGCAAACAATCACAAAACTGTAACACAAACTTAACACATACATGTCTTTAAAAGAAAAGGATACTAAGATGCTAATATAACGAAAATCACTCACTACGAAAGCAAAAGACTTGGAAGACGATGCACCATCCCCGCAATGAAAAGCAGGGGTGTCACTAGCACGTTAAGAGACCATACAATAAGTGTCAGGGGCCCGAGACTGTTCAACTGCCTCCCAGCATACATAAGGGGGATTACCAACAGACCCCTGGCAGTCTTCAAGCTGGCACTGGACAAGCACCTAAAGTCGGTTCCTGACCAGCCGGGCTGTGGCTCGTACGTTGGTTTGCGTGCAGCCAGCAGCAACAGCCTGGTTGATCAGGCTCTGATCCACCAGGAGGCCTGGTCACAGACCGGGCCGCGGGGGCGTTGACCCCCGGAACTCTCTCCAGGTAAACTCCAGGTTAGATCGCCACTCAAACAATGAGTATGAGACGCATAGTAATGTAATCGAGCTAAGTCAACTCTTATTCTTCAAAGAACCATGGTTCTTAAAACAAGGAGCCATGGTTCTTAAAACAAAGAGCCATGGTTCTTAAAACAAAGAACCATGGTTCTTAAAACAAAGAGCCATGGTTCTTAAAACAAAGAGCCATGGTTCTTAAAACAAAGAACCATGGTTCTTAAAACAAAGAACCATGGTTCTTAAAACAAAGAACCATGGTTCTTAAAACAAAGAACCATGGTTCTTAAAACAAAGAACCATGGTTCGTAAAACAAAGAACCATGGTTCTTAAAACAAAGAACCATGGTTCTTAAAACAAAGAACCATGGTTCTTAAAACAAAGAACCATGGTTCTTAAAACAAAGAACCATGGTTCTTAAAACAAAGAACCATGGTTCTTAAAACAAAGAACCATGGTTCTTAAAACAAAGAACCATGGTTCTTAAAACAAAGAGCCATGGTTCTTAAAACAAAGAGCCATGGTTCTTAAAACAAAGAACCATGGTTCTTAAAACAAAGAACCATGGTTCTTAAAACAAAGAACCATGCTCTTAAAACAAAGAACCATGGTTCTTAAAACAAAGAACCATGGTTCTTAAAACAAAGAATCATGGTTCTTAAAACAAAGAACCATGGTTCGTAAAACAAAGAATCATGGTTCTTAAAACAAAGAACCATGGTTCTTAAAACAAAGAACCATGGTTCTTAAAACAAAGAACCATGGTTCTTAAAACAAAGAATCATGGTTCTTAAAACAAAGAACCATGGTTCGTAAAACAAAGAATCATTGTTCTTAAAACAAAGAAGTATGGTTCTTAAAACAAAGAACCATGGTTCTTAAAACAAAGAACCATGGTTCTTAAAACAAATAACTATGGTTCTTAAAATAAAGAACCATGGTTCTTAAAACAAAGAACTATGGTTCTTAAAACAAAGAACTATGGTTCTTAAAACAAAGAACCATGGTTCTTAAAACAAAGAACCATGGTTCGTAAAACAAAGAACCATGGTTCTTAAAACAAAGAACTATGGTTCTTAAAATAAAGAACCATGGTTGTTAAAACAAAGAACCATGGTTCTTAAAACAAGGAACCATGGTTCTTAAAACAAAGAACCATGGTTCTTAAAACAAAGAACCATGGTTCTTAAAACAAAGAACCATGGTTCTTAAAACAAAGAACCATGGTTCTTAAAACAAAGAGCTATGGTTATTAAAACAAAGAACCATGGTTCTTAAAACAAAGAATCATGGTTCTTAAAACAAAGAACCATAGTTCTTAAAACAAAGAAACATGGTTCTTAAAACAAAGAACTATGGTTCTTAAAACAAAGAACCATGGATCTTAAAACAAAGAACCATGGTTCTTAAAACAAAGAACCATGGTTCTTAAAACAAAGAACCATGGTTCTTAAAACAAAGAGCTATGGTTCTTAAAACATAGAACCATGGATCTCAAAACAAAGAACCATGGTTCTTAAAACAAAGAACCATGGTTCTTAAAACAAAGAACCATGGTTCTTAAAACAAAGAATCATGGTTCTTAAAACAAAGAACCATGGTTCGTAAAACAAAGAATCATGGTTCTTAAAACAAAGAACTATGGTTCTTATAACAAAGAACCATGGTTCTTAAAACAAAGAACCATGGTTCTTAAAACAAATAATTATGGTTCTTAAAATAAAGAACCATGGTTTTTAAAACAAAGAACTATGGTTCTTAAAACAAAGAACCATGGTTCGTAAAACAAAGAATCATGGTTCTTAAAACAAAGAACCATGGTTCTTAAAACAAAGAACCATGGTTCTTAAAACAAAGAACCATGGTTCTTAAAACAAAGAACTATGGTTCTTAAAACAAAGAACCATGGTTCTTAAAACAAAGAACCATGGTTCTTAAAACAAAGAACCATGGTTCTTAAAATAAAGAACCATGGTTCTTAAAACAAAGAACCATGGTTCTTAAAACAAAGAACCATGGTTCTTAAAACAAAGAATCATGGTTCCTAAAACAAAGAACCATGGTTCGTAAAACAAAGAATCATGGTTCTTAAAACAAAGAACAATGGTTCTTAAAACAAAGAACCATGGTTCTTAAAACAAAGAACCATGGTTCTTAAAACAAAGAATCATGGTTCTTAAAACAAAGAACCATGGTTCGTAAAACAAAGAATCATGGTTCTTAAAACAAAGAAGTATGGTTCTTAAAACAAAGAACCATGGTTCTTAAAACAAAGAACCATGGTTCTTAAAACAAATAACTATGGTTCTTAAAATAAAGAACCATGGTTCTTAAAACAAAGAACTATGGTTCTTAAAACAAAGAACCATGGTTCGTAAAACAAAGAATCATGGTTCTTAAAACAAAGAACTATGGTTCTTAAAACAAAGAACCATGGTTCTTAAAACAAAGAATCATGGTTCTTAAAACAAAGAACCATGGTTCTTAAAACAAAGAACCATGGTTCTTAAAATAAAGAAAAATGGTTTTTAAAACAACCATGGTTCTTAAAACAAGGAACCATGGTTCTTAAAACAAAGAACCATGGTTCTTAAAACAAAGAACCATGGTTCTTAAAACAAAGAACTATGGTTCTTAAAACAAAGAACCATGGTTCTTAAAACAAAGAACCATGGTTCTTAAAACAAAGAACCATGGTTCTTAAAACAAAGAACCATGGTTCTTAAAACAAAGACCCATGGTTCTTAAAACAAAGAACCATAGTTCTTAAAACAAAGAATCATGGTTCTTAAAACAAAGAACCATGGATCGTAAAACAAAGAATCATGGTTCTTAAAACAAAGAACCATGGTTCTTAAAACAAAGAACCATGGTTCTTAAAACAAAGAACCATGGTTCTTAAAACAAAGAATCATGGTTCTTAAAACAAAGAACCATGGATCGTAAAACAAAGAATCATGGTTCTTAAAACAAAGAAGTATGGTTCTTAAAACAAAGAACCATGGTTCTTAAAACAAAGAACCATGGTTCTTAAAACAAATAACTATGGTTCTTAAAATAAAGAACCATGGTTCTTAAAACAAAGAACTATGGTTCTTAAAACAAAGAACTATGGTTCTTAAAACAAAGAACCATGGTTCTTAAAACAAAGAACCATGGTTCTTAAAACAAATAACCATGGTTCTTAAAAAAAAGAACCATGGTTCTTAAAACAAAGAACTATGGTTCTTAAAATAAAGAACCATGGTTCTTAAAACAAAGAACCATGGTTCTTAAAACAAGGAACCATGGTTCTTAAAACAAAGAACCATGGTTCTTAAAACAAAGAACCATGGTTCTTAAAACAAAGAGCTATGGTTCTTAAAACAAAGAACCATGGTTCTAAAAACAAAGAATCATGGTTCTTAAAACAAAGAACCATGGTTCTTAAAACAAAGAAACATGGTTCTTAAAACAAAGAACCATGGTTCTTAAAACAAAGAACCATGGTTCTTAAAACAAAGAACCATGGTTCTTAAAACAAAGAACTATGGTTCTTAAAATAAAGAGCCATGGTTCTTAAAATAAAGAACCATGGTTCTTAAAACAAGGAACCATGGTTCTTAAAACAAAGAACCATGGTTCTTAAAACAAAGAACCATGGTTCTTAAAACAAAGAGCTATGGTTCTTAAAACAAAGAACCATGGTTCTTAAAACAAAGAACCATGGTTCTTAAAACAAAGAACTATGGTTCTTAAAACAAAGAACCATGGTTCATAAAACAAAGAATCATGGTTCTTAAAACAAAGAACCATGGTTCGTAAAACAAAGAATCATGGTTCTTAAAACAAAAAACTATGGTTCTTAAAACAAAGAACCATGGTTCTTAAAACAAAGAACCATGGTTCTTAAAGCAAATAATTATGGTTCTTAAAATAAAGAACAATGGTTCTTAAAACAAAGAACTATGGTTCTTAAAACAAAGAACCATGGTTCGTAAAACAAAGAATCATGGTTCTTAAAACAAAGAACTATGGTTCTTAAAACAAAGAACCATGGTTCTTAAAACAAAGAACCATGGCTCTTATAACAAAGAACCATGGTTCTTAAAAAGAACCATGGTTCTTAAAATAAAGAACCATGGTTCTTAAAACAAACAACCATGGTTCTTAAAACAAGGAACCATGGTTCTTAAAACAAAGAACCATGGTTCTTAAAACAAAGAACCATGGTTCTTAAAACAAAGAACTATGGTTCTTAAAACAAAGAACCATGGTTCTTAAAACAAAGAACCATGGTTCTTAAAACAAAGAACCATGGTTCTTAAAACAAAGAACCATGGTTCTTAAAACGAAGAACCATGGTTCTTAAAACAAAGAACTATGGTTCTAAAAATAAAGAACCATGGTTCTTAAAACAAAGAACCATGGTTCTTAAAAACAAGGAACCATGGTTCTTAAAACAAGACCCATGGTTCTTAAAACAAAGAACCATGGTTCTTAAAACAAAGAGCTATGGTTCTTAAAATAAAGAACCATGGTTCTTAAAACAAAGAACCATGGTTCTTAAAACAAAGAACTATGGTTCTTAAAACAATGAACCATGGTTCTTAAAACAAATAACCATGGTTCTTAAAACAAAGAACCATGGTTCTTAAAACAAAGAACCATGGTTCTTAAAACGAAGAACCATGGTTCTTAAAACAAAGAACTATGGTTCATAAAATAAAGAACCATGGTTCTTAAAACAAAGAACCATGGTTCTTAAAACAAGGAACCACGGTTCTTAAAACAAAGAACCATAGTTCTTAAAACAAAGAACCATGGTTCTTAAAACAAAGAGCTATGGTTCTTAAAACAAAGAACCATGGCTCTTAAAACAAAGAACCATGGTTCTTAAAGAAAAGAACCATGGTTCTTAAAACAAAGAACCCTGGTTCTTAAAACAAAGAACTATGGTTCTTAAAATAAAGAACCATGGTTCTTAAAACAAAGAACCATGGTTCTTAAAACAAAGAACTATGGTTTTTAAAACAAAGAACCATGGTTCTTAAAACAAAGAACCATGGTTATTAAAACAAAGAACCATGGTTCTTAAAACAAAGAACCATGGTTCTTAAAACAAAGAACCAAGGTGCTTAAAACAAAGAACTATGGTTCTAAAAACAATGAACCATGGTTCTTAAAACAAAGAACCATGGTTCTTAAAACAAAGAACAATGGTTCTTACAACAAAGTACCATGGTTCTTAAAACAAAGAACCATGGTTCTTAAAACAAAGAACCATGGTTCTTAAAACAAAGATTCATGGTTCTTAAAACAAAGAACCATGGTTCTGAAAACAAAGAACCATGGTTCTTAAAACAAAGAACAATGGTTCTTAAAACAAAGAACTATGGTTCTTAAAACAAAGAACCATGGTTCTTAAAACAAAGAACCGTGGTTCTTAAAACAAAGAACAATGGTTCTTAAAACAAAGAACAATGGTTTTTAAAACAAAGGACCATGGTTCTTAAAACAAAGAACCATGGTTCTTAAAACAAAGAACAATGGTTCTTAAAACAAAGAACAATGGTTCCTAAAACAAAGAACCATGGTTCTTAAAACAAAGAACCATGGTTCTTAAAACAAAGAACCATGGTTCTTAAAACAAAGAAACATGGTTCTTAAAACAAAGAACCATGGTTCTGAAAACAAAGAATCATGGTTCTTAAAACAAAGAACAATGGTTCTTAAAACAAAGAACTATAATTCTTAAAACAAAGAACCATGGTTCTTAAAACAAAGAACCATGGTTCTTAAAACAAAGAATCATGGTTCTTAAAACAAAGAACCATGGTTCTTAAAACAAAGAACCATGGTTATTAAAACAAAGAATCATGGTTCTTAAAACAAAGAACCATGGTTCTTAAAACAAAGAATCATGGTTCTTAAAACAAAGAACCATGGTTCTTAAAACAAAGAATCATGGTTCTTAAAACAAAGAACCATGGTTCTTAAAATAAAGAACAATGGTTCTTAAAACAAAGAACCATGGTTCTTAAAAACAAGGAACCATGGTTCTTAAAACAAAGAACCATGGTTCTTAAAACAAAGAACCATGGTTCTTAAAACAAAGAGCTATGGTTCTTAAAATAAAGAACCATGGTTCTTAAAACAAAGAACCATGGTTCTTAAAACAAAGAACTATGGTTCTTAAAACAAAGAACCATGGTTCTTAAAACAAAGAACCATGGTTCTTAAAACAAAGAACCATGGTTCTTAAAACAAAGAACCATGGTTCTTAAAACGAAGAACCATGGTTCTTAAAACAAAGAACTATGGTTCTTAAAATAAAGAACCATGGTTCTTAAAACAAAGAACCATGGTTCTTAAAACAAGGAACCACGGTTCTTAAAACAAAGAACCATGGTTCTTAAAACAAAGAACCATGGTTCTTAAAACAAAGAGCTATGGTTCTTAAAACAAAGAACCATGGCTCTTAAAACAAAGAACCATGGTTCTTGAAGAAAAGAACCATGGTTCTTAAAACAAAGAACCCTGGTTCTTAAAACAAAGAACTATGGTTCTTAAAATAAAGAACCATGGTTCTTAAAACAAAGAACTATAGTTCTTAAAACAAAGAACTATGGTTCTTAAAACAAAGAACCATGGTTCTCAAAACAAAGAACCATGGTTATTAAAACAAAGAACCATGGTTCTTAAAACAAAGAACCATGGTTCTTAAAACAAAGAACCATGGTGCTTGAAACAAAGAACTATGGTTCTAAAAACAATGAACCATGGTTCTTAAAACAAAGAACCATGGTTCTTAAAACAAAGAACAATGGTTCTTAAAACAAAGAACCATGGTTCTTAAAGCAAAGAACCATGGTTCTTAAAACAAAGAACCATGGTTCTTAAAATAAAGATTCATGGTTCTTAAAACAAAGAACCATGGTTCTGAAAACAAAGAACCATGGTTCTTAAAACAAAGAACAATGGTTCTTAAAACAAAGAACTATGGTTCTTAAAACAAAGAACCATGGTTCTTAAAACAAAGAACCATGGTTCTTAAAACAAAGAACAATGGTTCTTAAAACAAAGAACAATGGTTCTTAAAACAAAGAACCATGGTTCTTAAAACAAAGAACCATGGTTCTTAAAACAAAGAACAATGGTTCTTAAAACAAAGAACAATGGTTCTTAAAACAAAGAACCATGGTTCTTAAAACAAAGAACCATGGTTCTTAAAACAAAGAACCATGGTTCTTAAAACAAAGAATCATGGTTCTTAAAACAAAGAACCATGGTTCTGAAAACAAAGAACCATGGTTCTTAAAACAAAGAACAATGGTTCTTAAAACAAAGAACTATGGTTCTTAAAACAAAGAACCATGGTTCTTAAAACAAAGAACCATGGTTCTTAAAACAAAGAATCATGGTTCTTAAAACAAAGAACCATGGTTCTTAAAACAAAGAACCATGGCTATTAAAACAAAGAATCATGGTTCTTAAAACAAAGAACCATGGTTCTTAAAACAAAGAATCATGGTTCTTAAAACAAAGAACCATGGTTCTTAAAACAAAGAATCATGGTTCTTTAAACAAAGAACCATGGTTCTTAAAATAAAGAACCATGGTTCTTAAAACAAAGAACCATGGTTATTATAACAAAGAACCATGGTTCTTAAAACAAAGAACCATGGTTCTTTGTTATAATAACCATGGTTCTTAAAACAAAGAACCATGGTTCTTAAAACAAAGAATCATGGTTCTTAAAAGAAAGAACCATGGTTCTTAAAACAAAGAACCATGGTTATTAAAACAAAGAATCATGGTTCTTAAAACAAAGAACCATGGTTCTTAAAACAAAGAATCATGGTTCTTAAAACAAAGAACCATGGTTCTTAAAACAAAGAATCATGGTTCTTAAAACAAAGAACCATGGTTCTTAAAATAAAGAACCATGGTTCTTAAAACAAAGAACCATGGTTATTATAACAAAGAACCATGGTTCTTAAAACAAAGAACCATGGTTCTTAAAACAAAGAACCATGGTGCTTAAAACAAAGAACTATGGTTCTAAAAACAAAGAACCATGGTTCTTAACACAAAGAACCATGGTTCTGAAAACAAAGAACCATGGTTCTTAAAACAAAGAACCATGGTTCTTAAAACAAAGAACCATGGTGCTTAAAACAAAGAACTATGGTTCTAAAAACAAAGAACCATGGTTCTTAACACAAAGAACCATGGTTCTGAAAACAAAGAACCATGGTTCTGAAAACAAAGAACCATGGTTCTGAAAACAAAGAACCATGGTTCTTAAAACAAAGAACAACTGGTTTTTAACACAATGAACGTCATTGAACTTGCACTTCCAGTTCTACATCATTGTAACTCATTTGTCTTCTTATCTTCC
>NC_091384.1:12382653-12397653 GCF_038502225.1 Cherax quadricarinatus | reverse complement strand
TTTTTCAAAAAGCATTATATGCAGTTGCCATTCATCACACTGAAATTTTTATGTAAATATGAAATTTTAACTTGTTAGATTTAGGCCTATCCTGGATAATGTCTTCCCTGATACACTAAAATCCTTTGACTTGTTAGATTTAGGCCTATCCTGAATAATGTCTTCCTTGATACACTAAAATCCTTTGACTTGTTAGATTTAGGCCTATCCTGGATAATGTCTTCCCTGATACACTAAAATCCTTTGACTTGTTAGATTTAGGCCTATCCTGGATAAGAAAGCTTTACTATATCTTATTAAGTCGAGCTGACAAGAATTTTGACTGTAACGCAACTGAAGAAGAAATCTGAGAAATATTGATAACTTGCATTTTTAATTATCATAATTTTATTGGGTAGATGGCAACTGCACTTTTAAATTGTTTTACGAACATTCTCCTAATAATATTTGACTGTTTTGAAAAGTTGTTGTCGATCGGATGAGACATTCTGGAGATATAAAGGAAGATAGTAACACCCTAGCTTGCAGTGTTACTGTTCTGGCAACACAATCATTAGTATTTAATATTTCTGTGTCAATAATATCTAAATCTTATCATAATTAATATTATATTTCCAACCCTAGAGCAGAATATAATGTACTTAATTCAGTGGTGACCTGTACTTAACTCTGTGAAGAAGTGTCTTGTTTGCTCCCGTGGACTGAACCAAGATGCCCTCCATCGAGCAACTTTACCAGCAACTTAAGGAAGAATTGAGGGCAGCGAAGATGGAGATACGGCGATTGACCGAGGAAAACAAGAGGATTCGTAGTAGTCCTCCTGTTTCGAGTCCTCAGGTCAAGAAGGGATCGTGGTCAGTGGCTGGACAGCAGGGGACGACGAAGTTGACGATCAAGAAGACGAATGGAAAGCCAGAAACGATGAAGAAGAAAGAGACTGCTGTGGAAACTCCTGTGGAAACCTCCAACGCATTCTCGGTGCTACCCGACGAATGTGAGTCGACTACTGGGATCGTCACGACGAACGACAACAAGGAAGGTAAGAATATTGTTGTTGTTGGGGATAGCCAGGTTAGATACATGGATAGGGCATTCTGCTTGAAGGACAGGAGTAGGAGACAAAGGGTATGCTTTCCTGGGGCTGAGATGGAGGACATTGTTAGCCGGCTTGACAACATCATGAACGGTAATGGGATCAATCCTATTATTTGCCTCAGTGCTGGAGGCAATGATGTAGGCAAGCGTAGAAGTGAGGATTTAGTTAGAAAGTTCAGGACAGCTATAGACATAATTAGGAAGAAGGGGGGGGCGCCCTGTTATATGTGGCATTTTGCCAAGAAGAGGTGTTGGTAATGATTGGTTGTCCAGAGCAATTGGTATTAATTGTTGGCTGGATAAACACTGTAAGGATAATGCAGTACCATTCATTGACAACTGGGACAACTTCTATGGCCGAAATGACATGTATGCCAGGGATGGGGTTCACTTATCCAGGGCAGGTGTGGGTTTTCTTGCTAACTCAGTTGAGGGGGTTGTTAGGACTTTAAACTAGGATTAGTTAGAGGTATGGGTTTAGAAATGATAAATAATGAGTATGGATATATTGACTTATGCTCTGATATTAAGAATCTTAATAGTAACTGTCATGGAGTAACTCTGGGTAATGATAATTTCAGAAATTGTGTAAAAACAAAGATGAATAGGAAAAATGTGCAGAAGAAAAAACATATGATGGTATTTTATGCTAACAGTCGAAGTGCAAGAAATAAAATTAATGAACTACGTTTGGTAGCATGTGCTGGGAACTTTGATATCATTGCATTAACTGAAACGTGGTATGATTTAAAGAGTCGAGATATGACAGCTGAGTGTAATATTCAGGGATTTAAGTTGTTCAATGTGGATAGATGTAATGGGAAGGGGGGAGGAGTTGCATTGTACGTTCGAGAAAATATTAATTGTTGCATAAAAACAGGTATAAAAATAGATGGAGCAGTAACAGAGTCTGTTTGGGTAGAGTTCGTGGAGGGTCAAGAAAAACTAATTCTAGGTGTAATATACCGACCTCCAGGCTTGGATCACGATAGAGGGAGACTTCTTTGGGACGAAATTGTTAGGGCTTCTGGACACAGTAACATAGTCATAGTAGGGGACTTTAACTTTAGTCAAATTGACTGGAATTCTTTGACAGGTAATCTAGAGTCCAGTGACTTTATGGAAACAGTTCAGGACTGTTTTCTGAAACAGAGCGTAACTGAGCCTACCAGGGGTAATAATTTGCTAGACCTAGTCTTGTCAAATAAGGAAACACTCGTGAATAATCTGGAGATCACTGAAGAGCTTGGCGCAAGTGATCACAAATCCATCACTTTTAGCATTAATTGGGAATGCAAGAATAATGATCATACAGTAAAAATCCCTGATTTTCGTTCTGCCGATTATAATGGACTTAGGGAACATCTGTCTAATCTTGATTGGGGTTATCTAGCTAATGATTTTATTGACGATAATCATGCTTATGAATATGAAGGGATCTGCTTTTATGATTGTTTTCTTAATAATGTACACAGTGCCCAGAGTATATACATTCCCCAGAGAGAAATTAGGTCTAATAATAACGATCCCAAATGGGTTAACAGTAGGCTAAAGCATCTATTAGGGGAGAAAAGGGGAATTTATAGGCGCATCAGAAGAGGAGAGGTTAACCTTACTGACCAATAAGTTCAGCTTAAAAGAGAAGTAAAAAAGGCGATTAGAAAGGCTAAACGTGACTATGAAATTAGAGTTGCTAATGAATCAAAGACTAATCCAAAGGGGTTCTTTCAAGTGTATAGGACGAAGGTGAAGGAAAAAGTAGGACCTCTGAAAACTGGGAATGGACAGCTGACGGATAATGAACTGGAAATGTGTTCCTTATTTAATGACTATTTTTTGTCAGTTTTTACACAGGAAGATGTAAATGAGATTCCAGTAATAAACAATTATTTAGTTCCTGATGAATTTAAGTTAACTAATGTTACTGTCACGAGGGACATGGTTATTAAACAGATAGACAAACTGAAACAAAATAAGTCCCCGGGACCCGATGAGTTGTTTTCAAGGGTACTTAAGGAATGCAAGATGGAGCTTAGTCAGCCATTAACGAGTGTGTTTAATGCGTCCATCCTTACCAGTGTTGTGCCAGAGTTGTGGAAGATGGCTAATGTGGCTCCTATATTCAAATCAGGGGATAAGTCCACTCCTTCAAATTACCGTCCAATAAGCCTGACATCTATAGTGGGCAAGTTATTAGAATCAATTATAGCTGACATTATCAGAAGTCACCTTGAAGAGCATAACTTGATAAATGAATCTCAGCATGGATTCACGAGAGGTCGTTCCTGCCTGACAAACTTACTGACGTTCTTCAATAGAACATTTGAGGCAGTTGACAGTGATAAGGAATATGATATTGTTTATTTGGATTATAGTAAAGCCTTCGACAGAGTACCTCACAAGAGACTCTTAAGAAAAGTGGCAGCTCATGGTATAGGAGGTAAAGTTCTAGCATGGATTGAGGCATGGCTTACCAATAGAAAGCAGAGAGTAACCATTAATGGAGTGAAATCTGAATGGGGATTAGTCACTAGTGGCGTTCCACAAGGATCAGTTTCAGGCCCTCTCCTGTTCATAATTTACATTAATGACCTTGATGAAGGGATTACTAGTGACATGAGTAAGTTTGCTGATGATACAAAGATAGGCCGTATAATTCACTCTGAGGAGGATATCAATGAACTCCAGGACGATTTGAACAAATTAATGTCTTGGTCTGAAAAATGGCAGATGAAGTTTAATGTGGATAAGTGTAAGGTCCTTGCCCTTGGTAATGAAAATAACCCTCGAAGCTATAATCTAGGTGAAGTAGAGCTTGGTCATACAGAATGTGAAAAAGACTTGGGAGTCATGGTAAGCAGAAATCTAAAGCCAAGACAGCAGTGCCTTAGTGTGCGCAACAAGGCCAACAGATTACTTGGATTTATCTCAAGAAGTATAAGTAACAGAAGTCCAAAAGTTATTTTACAACTCTATACATTACTAGTGAGGCCTCATTTAGATTATGCTGCTCAGTTTTGGTCCCCTTACTACAGGATGGACATAGACTCATTAGAGAACATACAGAGAAGAATGACTAAAATGATTTACTGTGTAAGGAACCTCCCGTATGAAGATAGACTTAAAGCCTTAAATCTCCACTCTCTGGAGAGGCGTAGAATGAGGGGAGATATCATTGAAGTGTATAAGTGGATGACGGGCATAAACAAGGGAGACATTGTAGATGAATGGTTCAGAGAACCGACATGTTGATAAATTAGACACATGTGCAACTCTTGGGTATCTTTATTGAGGAAACGTTTCGCCACACAGTGGCTTCATCAGTCCATACGTAGGAGAAACTTGAAGAACAGGAGGAGAATCAGGTAATCAGTCCCTCAACCTTGAGTCGATGTGTTCAGTCCATCAATCTTGAATCTATTCAAGATTGATGGGAGAATTGGACCTGCCTCACATGGGCTAGTAGGCCTGCTGCAATGCTAATTCTTTCTTATGTTCTTATGTTTATAATATGTTAATTTACAATTAATTTGAAAACACGAATTTATTTAAAAAAATTCCCTTTGCGTAGAGGGAACACGAGTACCGTTGTTCCAATTAACGTTTGTTCTGTAACCTTCGTTATGGTTGGTAGGTAGGACACATAGACAACAGTTAGGCAACTTTATTCAGAAACGTTTCGCCTACACAGTAGGCTTCTTCAGTCGAGTACAGAAAGTCGGCAGGAACAGTAGTTCCTGGCTATGTTCCCTAGTCAGGAACTATGCAACTAAACTTCTCCAGGCTGAGGGACTGACAACCTCAAATCTACGACTTCAAGGGTGATGGACTGATTACATCGTCTTCACAGCGCTACTGTTCCTGCCTACTTTCTGTAGTCGACTGAAGAAGCCTACTGTGTAGGCGAAACGTTTCGGAATAAAGTTGCCTAACTGTTGCCTATGTGTCTTACCTACCAACTTGTCGGTATTGTATACCATTTTGATATTCAACCTTCGTTATTGTGACCAGTATGACATTCTCTTCTGTCAAGTCTGGAAATATTAAACTGGAAACTAATCAGCTGTAATGGCGTCATGTCTCTTTCAGTAAGACTGAGAATATTAAGCTGTCATATATAATCCACTTCTATTTCGTTTCTATGAGTGTAAATCCAGCTGCCACATGAGTGGAATACTATATACGAAAAAACAAATCCAAAATTAATGAATATCAATTATTGAAATAAATTCTTCGGTTTCAAGTCCACACTTTAGCGGTTCTGAGATCACTAGCTAGTTGCTGATAATTATTGCTGCAGTAGCCTAAGTAACCAGCGGTTCTGAGATCACTAGCTAGTTGCTGGTAATTATTGCTGCAGTAGCCTAAGTAACCAGCGGTTCTGAGATCACTAGCTAGTTGCTGGTAATTATTGCTGCAGTAGCCTAAGTAACCAGCGGTTCTGAGATCACTAGCTAGTTGCTGATAATTATTGCTGCAGTAGCCTAAGTAACCAGCGGTTCTGAGATCACTAGCTGGTTGCTGGTAATTATTGCTGCAGTAGCCTAAGTAACCAGCGGTTCTGAGATCACTAGCTGGTTGCTGGTAATTATTGCTACAGTAGCCTAAGTAACCAGCGGTTCTGAGATCACTAGCTAGTTGCTGGTAATTATTGCTGCAGTAGCCTAAGTAACCAGCGGTTCTGAGATCACTAGCTAGTTGCTGGTAATTATTGCTGCAGTAGCCTAAGTAACCAGCGGTTCTGAAATCACTAGC
Source organism: Cherax quadricarinatus (assembly GCF_038502225.1). Classification (NCBI taxonomy): domain Eukaryota; kingdom Metazoa; phylum Arthropoda; class Malacostraca; order Decapoda; family Parastacidae; genus Cherax; species Cherax quadricarinatus. The sequence goes on along the minus strand of NC_091384.1, from coordinate 12,391,803 downwards.
TAGTTGCTGGTAATTATTGCTGCAGTAGCCTAAGTAACCAGCGGTTCTGAGATCACTAGCTAGTTGCTGGTAATTATTGCTGCAGTAGCCTAAGTAACCAGCGGTTCTGAGATCACTTGCTAGTTGCTGGTAATTATTGCTGCAGTAGCCTAAGTAACCAGCGGTTCTGAGATCACTAGCTAGTTGCTGGTAATTATTGCTGCAGTAGCCTAAGTAACCAGCGGTTCTGAGATCACTAGCTAGTTGCTGGTAATTATTGCTGCAGTAGCCTAAGTAACCAGCGGTTCTGAGATCACTAGCTAGTTGCTGGTAATTATTGCTGCAGTAGCCTAAGTAACCAGCGGTTCTGAGATCACTTGCTAGTTGCTGGTAATTATTGCTGCAGTAGCCTAAGTAACCAGCAGTTCTGAGATCACTAGCTAGTTGCTGGTAATTATTGCTACAGTAGCCTAAGTAACCAGCGGTTCTGAGATCACTAGCTAGTTGCTGGTAATTATTGCTGCGGTAGCCTAAGTAACCAGCGGTTCTGAGATCACTAGCTAGTTGCTGGTAATTATTGCTGCAGTAGCCTAAGTAACCAGCGGTTCTGAGATCACTAGCTAGTTGCTGGTAATTATTGTGCTGCAGTAGCAAAAGTAACCAGCAATTCTGAGATCTCTAGCTAGTTGCTGGTAATTATTGTGCTGCAGTAGCCCAAGTAACCAGCGATTCTGAGATCTCTAGCTAGTTGCTGGTAATTATTGTGCTGCAATAGCCTCAATAACCAGCGGTTCTGAGATCACTAGCTAGTTGCTGGTAATTATTGTGCTGCAATAGCCTCAATAACCAGCGGTTCTGAGATCACTAGCTAGTTGCTGGTAATTATTGCTGCAGTAGCCTAAGTAACCAGCGGATCTGAGATCACTACCTAGTTGCTGGAAATTATTGTGCGGCAGTAGCCTAAGTAACCAGCGGTTCTGAGATCACTAGCTAGTTGCTGGTAATTATTGTGCTGCAGTAGCCTAAGTAACCAGCGGTTCTGAGATCACTAGCTAGTTGCTGGTAATTATTGTGCTGCAGTGGCCATCTTTAACTCTCCTCTGAACTAAGAATAAATTATATTTTTACAATTGACAAATTTTCCCTTCATTTAATGCACCTGTTGCATTAAGATCCTTCTGAACTTCATGTACCGTGCTGGTACATGTACCGTGCTGGTACATGTACCGTGCTGGTACATGTACCGTGCAGGTACATGTACCGTGCTGGTACATGTACCGTGCTGGTACATGTACCGTGCTGGGTACATGTACCGTGCTGGGTGCATGTACCGTGCTGGGTACATGTACCGTGCTGGGTACATGTGCCGTGCTGGGTACATGTACCGTGCTGGGTACATGTACCGTGCTGGGTGCATTTACCGTGCTGGGTACACGTACCTTGATGAGTACATGTACCGTGCTGGGTATATGTACCGTGCTGGGTACATGTACTATGCTGGGTACATGTACCATGCTGGGTACATGTACCATGCTGGGTACATGCACCATGCTGGGTACATGTACCATGCTGGGTACATGTACCATGCTGGGTACATGTACCGTGCTGGGTACATGTACCATACTGGGTACATGCACCATGCTGGGTACATGTACCATGCAGGGTACATGTACCATGCTGGGTACGTGTACCGTGCTGGGTACACGTACCATGCTGGGTACATGTACCGTGCTGGGTACATGTACCATGCTGGGTACATGTACCGTGCTGGGTACATGTACCATGCTGGGTACATGTACCATGCTGGGTTCATGTACCATGCTGGGTACATGTACCATGCTGGGTACATGTACCGTGCTGGGTACATGTACCGTGCTGGGTACATGTACCGTGCTGGGTACATGTACCATGCTGGGTACATGTACCATGCTGGGTACATGTACCGTGCTGGGTACATGTACCGTGCTGGGTACATGTACCGTGCTGGGTACATGTACCATGCTGGGTTCATGTACCATGCTGGGTACATGTACCATGCTGGGTACATGTACCGTGCTGGGTACATGTACCGTGCTGGGTACATGTACCATGCTGGGTACATGTACCATGCTGGGTACATGTACCGTGCTGGGTACATGTACCGTGCTTGGTACATGTGCTGTGCTGGGTACATGTACCATGCTGGGTACATGTACCATACTGGGTACATGTACGATGCTGGGTACATGTACCATGCTGGGTACATGTACCATGCTGGGTACATGTACCGTGCTGGTACATGTACCGTGCTGGGTACATGTACCATGCTGGGTACATGTACCGTGCTGGGTACATGTACCGTGCTGGTACATGTACCGTGCTGGGTACATGTACCATGCTGGGTACATGTACCATGCTGGGTACATGTACCGTGCGCGTACATGTACCATGCTGGGTACATGTACCGTGCTGGGTACATGTACCGTGCTGGGTACATGTACCGTGCTGGGTGCATTTACCGTGCTGGGTACACGTACCTTGATGAGTACATGTACCGTGCTGGGTATATGTACCGTGCTGGGTACATGTACTATGCTGGGTACATGTACCATGCTGGGTACATGTACCATGCTGGGTACATGCAGCATGCTGGGTACATGTACCATGCTGGGTACATGTACCATGCTGGGTACGTGTACCGTGCTGGGTACACGTACCATGCTGGGTACATGTACTGTGCTGGGTACATGTACCATGCGGGGTACATGTACCATGCTGGGTACATGCACCATGCTGGGTACATGTACCATGCTGGGTACATGTACCATGCTGGGTACGTGTACCGTGCTGGGTACACGTACCATGCTGGGTACATGTACCGTGCTGGGTACATGTACCATGCTGGGTACATGTACCGTGCTGGGTACATGTACCATGCTGGGTACATGTACCATGCTGGGTTCATGTACCATGCTGGGTACATGTACCATGCTGGGTACATGTACCGTGCTGGGTACATGTACCGTGCAGGGTACATGTACCGTGCAGGGTACATGTACCATGCTGGGTATATGTACCATGCTGGGTACATGTACCGTGCTGGGTACATGTACCGTGCTGGGTACATGTACCGTGCTGGGTACATGTACCATGCTGGGTTCATGTACCATGCTGGGTACATGTACCATGCTGGGTACATGTACCGTGCTGGGTACATGTACGGTGCTGGGTACATGTACCGTGCTGGGTACATGTACCATGCTGGGTACATGTACCATGCTGGGTACATGTACCGTGCTGGGTACATGTACCGTGCTTGGTACATGTACCGTGCTGGGTACATGTACCATGCTGGGTACATGTACCATACTGGGTACATGTACCATGCTGGGTACATGTACCATGCTGGGTACATGTACCATGCTGGGTACATGTACCGTGCTGGTACATGTACCGTGCTGGGTACATGTACCATGCTGGGTACATGTACCGTGCTGGGTACATGTACCGTGCTGGTACATGTACCGTGCTGGGTACATGGACCATGCTGGGTACATGTACCATGCTGGGTACATGTACCGTGCGCGTACATGTACCATGCTGGGTACATGTACCGTGCTGGGTACATGTACCGTGCTGGGTACATGTACCATGCTGGGTACATGTACCGTGCTCGTACATGTACCGTGCTGGGTACATGTACCGTGAAGGTAACATGTACCGTGCTTGGTACATGTACCGTGCTGGTACATGTGCCGTGCTGGTACATGTACCGTGCTGGGTACATGTACCGTGCTGGTACATGTACCGTGCTGGTACATGTACAATGCTGGTACATGTACCGTGCTGGGTACATGTACCATGCTGGGTACATGTACCGTGCTGGGAACATGTACCGTACTGGGTACATGTACCGTGCTGGTACATGTACCTTGCTGGGAACATGTACCGTACTGGGTACATGTACCGTGGTGGTACATGTACCGTGCTGTAACATGTACCAGCACGGTACATGTACCGTGCTGGTACACGTACACTACTGGTACATGTACCATGCTAGGTACATGTACCATGCTGGGTACATGTACCGTGCTGGTACATGTACCGTGCTGGTACATGTACCGTGCTGGTACATGTACCGTGCTGGGTACATGTACCGTGCTGCGTACATGTACCATTCTGGGTACATGTACCATGCTGGGTACAGGTACCGTGCTGGGTACATGTACCATGCTGGGTACATGTACCGTGCTGGTACATGTACCGTGCTGGTACATGTACCGTTCTGGTACATGTACCGTGCTGGGTACATGTACTGTGCTGGGTACATGTGCCATGCTGGGTACATGTGCCGTGCTGGGTACATGTACCGTGCTGGGTACATGTGCCGTGCTGGGTACATGTACCGTGCTGGGTACATGTACCGTGCTGGGTACATGTACGGTGCTGGGTACATGTACCGTTCTGGGTACATGTACCGTGCTGGGTACATGTACCGTGCTGGGTACATGTACCGTGCTGGGTACATGTACCGTGCTGGATACATGTATCGTGCTGGGTACATGTACTGTGCTGGTACATGTACCGTGCTGGTACATGTACCGTGCTGGGTACATGTACCGTTCTGGGTACATGTACCGTGCTGGGTACATGTACCGTGCTGGGTACATGTACCGTGCTGGGTACATGTACCGTGCTGGATACATGTATCGTGCTGGGTACATGTACCGTGCTGGTACATGTACCGTGCTGGGTACATGTACCGTGCTGGGTACATGTACCGTGCTGGGTACATGTACCGTGCTGGATACATGTATCGTGCTGGGTACATGTACCGTGCTGGGTACATGTACCATGCTGGGTACATGTACCGTGCTGGTACATGTACCGTGCTGGGTACATGTACCATGCTGGGTACATGTACCGTGCTGGGTACATGTACCGTGCTGGTACATGTACCGTGCTGGGTACATGTACCATGCTGGGTACATGTACCATGCTGGGTACATGTACCGTGCGCGTACATGTACCATGCTGGGTACATGTACCGTGCTGGGTACATGTACCGTGCTGGGTACATGTACCGTGCTGGGTGCATTTACCGTGCTGGGTACACGTACCTTGATGAGTACATGTACCGTGCTGGGTATATGTACCGTGCTGGGTACATGTACTATGCTGGGTACATGTACCATGCTGGGTACATGTACCATGCTGGGTACATGCAGCATGCTGGGTACATGTACCATGCTGGGTACATGTACCATGCTGGGTACGTGTACCGTGCTGGGTACACGTACCATGCTGGGTACATGTACCGTGCTGGGTACATGTACCATGCGGGGTACATGTACCATGCTGGGTACATGCACCATGCTGGGTACATATACCATGCTGGGTACATGTACCATGCTGGGTACGTGTACCGTGCTGGGTACACGTACCATGCTGGGTACATGTACCGTGCTGGGTACATGTACCATGCTGGGTACATGTACCGTGCTGGGTACATGTACCATGCTGGGTACATGTACCATGCTGGGTTCATGTACCATGCTGGGTACATGTACCATGCTGGGTACATGTACCGTGCTGGGTACATGTACCGTGCTGGGTACATGTACCGTGCAGGGTACATGTACCATGCTGGGTACATGTACCATGCTGGGTACATGTACCGTGCTGGGTACATGTACCGTGCTGGGTACATGTACCGTGCTGGGTACATGTACCATGCTGGGTTCATGTATCATGCTGGGTACATGTACCATGCTGGGTACATGTACCGTGCTGGGTACATGTACCGTGCTGGGTACATGTACCGTGCTGGGTACATGTACCATGCTGGGTACATGTACCATGCTGGGTACATGTACCGTGCTGGGTACATGTACCGTGCTTGGTACATGTACCGTGCTGGGTACATGTACCATGCTGGGTACATGTACCATACTGGGTACATGTACCATGCTGGGTACATGTACCATGCTGGGTACATGTACCATGCTGGGTACATGTACCGTGCTGGTACATGTACCGTGCTGGGTACATGTACCATGCTGGGTACATGTACCGTGCTGGTACATGTACCGTGCTGGTACATGTACAATGCTGGTACATGTACCGTGCTGGGTACATGTACCATGCTGGGTACATGTACCGTGCTGGGAACATGTACCGTACTGGGTACATGTACCGTGCTGGTACATGTACCTTGCTGGGAACATGTACCGTACTGGGTACATGTACCGTGGTGGTACATGTACCGTGCTGTAACATGTACCAGCACGGTACATGTACCGTGCTGGTACACGTACCCTGCTGGTACATATACCATGCTAGGTACATGTACCATGCTGGGTACATGTACCGTGCTGGTACATGTACCGTGCTGGTACATGTACCGTGCTGGTACATGTACCGTGCTGGGTACATGTACCGTGCTGGGTACATGTACCATTCTGGGTACATGTACCATGCTGGGTACAGGTACCGTGCTGGGTACATGTACCATGCTGGGTACATGTACCGTGCTGGTACATGTACCGTGCTGGTACATGTACCGTTCTGGAACATGTACCGTGCTGGGTACATGTACTGTGCTGGGTACATGTGCCATGCTGGGTACATGTGCCGTGCTGGGTACATGTACCGTGCTGGGTACATGTGCCGTGCTGGGTACATGTACCGTGCTGGGTACATGTACCGTGCTGGGTACATGTACGGTGCTGGGTACATGTACCGTTCTGGGTACATGTACCGTGCTGGGTACATGTACCGTGCTGGGTACATGTACCGTGCTGGGTACATGTACCGTGCTGGATACATGTATCGTGCTGGGTACATGTACCGTGCTGGTACATGTACCGTGCTGGTACATGTACCGTGCTGGGTACATGTACCGTTCTGGGTACATGTACCGTGCTGGGTACATGTACCGTGCTGGGTACATGTACCGTGCTGGGTACATGTACCGTGCTGGATACATGTATCGTGCTGGGTACATGTACCGTGCTGGTACATGTACCGTGCTGGGTACATGTACCGTGCTGGGTACATGTACCGTGCTGGGTACATGTACCGTGCTGGGTACATGTACCGTGCTGGGTACATGTACCGTGCTGGGTACATGTACCGTGCTGGGTACATGTACCGTGCTGGATACATGTATCGTGCTGGGTACATGTACCGTGCTGGGTACATGTACCGTGCTGGGTACATGTACCATGCTGGGTACATGTGCCGTGCTGGGTACATGTACCTTGTTGGGTACATGTGCCGTGCTGGGTACATGTACTCAGCACGGTACATGTACTCAGCACGGTACATGTTCATCATTCTTCATCCATGTTGTCAGTTGTCTGGCCATGTGGTTGACTCTTATGTAATATCCAAGTTACTTAAAAGGCTTGAAAACTACACAAATATAAGCACACAGACAGATACATACCTGGAGTCTACCTGGAGGGTATATCGGGGGTCAACGCCCCCGCGGCCCGGTCCACGACCAGGTCTCCACGTGGAACAGGGCCTGATCAACAAGATTGTTACTGCTGGCCGCACGTAATCCAACTTGCGAACTACAGCTCGGCTGACTGGAACCAACTTTAATTATCTGTCCAGCTCCCTCTTGAAGGCAGCCAGGGGTTTATTGGTAATTCCCCTTATACTTGGTGAGAGGGTGCTGAGCAGTCTTGGGCCCCGGACACTTATTGTGTTTTCTTTTAGTCTGCCAGTGGCGCCCCTACTTTTCGTTGGGAGTATTTTGCACCGCCTGCCCAGTCTTTTGCTTTCGTAGGGAGTGATTTCTGAGTACAGATTAGGGACCATTCTTTATAGGATTTTCCAAGTGCGGATTATGATATATCTCTCTCGCCTACATTCCAGTGAGTACAAGTCGAGTGCTTCCATGCGTTCCCAGTAGTTAAGGTGTTTGGCAGAACTTACATGTTCAGGAAAGGTTCTCTGTACATTCTCTAGATTTGCAATTTCACCTGCCTTGATAGTGTGATAGTGGCACTGTTGTGATCCTTGAGAGTGAGATCCTCAGACATTACCACTCCCAGGTCCCTTGCATTACTTTTCCACTCTATTGTAGGATTAGTGTGTGTAATATGTTTAGTTCTAACGCACACACACACAGGAGAGGGACGGGAAATCCTGTGCCACAAACCTTCTGGAGTTCTATAATAAGGTAACAGCAGTAAGACAAGAGAGGTGGGGGGTAGATTGCATTTTCTTGGACTGTAAGAAGGCTTTCGACACAGTTTCACACAAGAGATTAGTGGAAAAGCTGGAGGACCAGGTAGGTATACCAAGGAAGGCACTGCAATGGATCAGGAAATACCTGCTGGGAAGACATCAGCGAGTCATGGTACGTGACGAGGTGTCAGAGTGGGCGCCTGTGATGAGCGGGGTTCCACAGGGGTCAGTCCTAGGAGCGGTGTTGTTTCTGGAATATGTCAACTACATGATGGAAGGAATAGAGTCAGACGTGTCCCTGTTTGCAGATGATGTGAAGTTGATGAGAAGAACTCAAATGGACGAGGACCAGGTAGAACTACAAAGGGATCTGGACAGACTGCAGGCCTGGTCCAGAAACTGGCTCCTGGAGTTCAACCCCACCAAGTGCAAAGTCATGAAGATTGGGGAAGGGCATAAAAGGTTGCAGACGGAGGCCAGAGACTACAAACATTACTCAAAGAAAAGGGTCTTGGGGTAAGTATAACACCAGTTACATCTCCTCAGGCTCACATCAACCAAATAACTGCTGCAGCAAATGGGCACCTAGCAAACCTAAGAACACCATTCCCACATCTCAATAATGAATCGTTCAGGACCCTGTACACTGTGTACGTCTGGCCTATATTGAAGTATGCAGCGCCAATTTGGAACCCTCACCTAGCCAAGCACGATATGCAATTAGAGAAAGTGCAAAGGTTTGCAACAAGACTAAGGGGCATGTCCTACGAGGAGAGGTTAAAGGAAATCGACCTGTCGACACTGGAGAACAGGAGAGATGGTGGGATTTGATAACGACATATAAAATACTGAGAGGAATCGACAAGGTGGACAAAGACAGGATGTTCCAGAAACTAGACACAGCAACAAGGGGTCACAATTGAAAGTTGAAGAGAGGGATGTTAGGAAGTATTTCTTTAGTTACAGAGTTGTTAGGAACTGGAATAGTCT